>NC_133751.1:112695437-113001419 GCF_036562045.2 Rhinolophus sinicus
TAGAACTAATGTTGACACATTTTACTTACTAAAGTTTATGGGTTTATTCTTTGTGTGTTGTGCAGTTCCTTTAGGTTTTTTCAAATGCATAATGTCATGTATCCACCATAAGAGATAGTATCATAAAACATAGTTTCACTGCCCTAAAAAATCTTCTTTTCTTCACCTATGCTTGCCTTCACTCCCTTCCCCCACCCTGCCAATCCCAATCACTGATGTGTTTTACTGTTACCATAGTTGTGCCTTTTCCAGAAGGTAATATAGTTGGAATCATACAACATGACACATTTTCAGACTAGCTTCTTTCACTTAGTATTTAAGGTTCCTCCATGTGTTTTTCATGGCTTGTTAGCTCATTACTTTTTAGCAGTGAATGATATTTCATTGTCTAGATATTCCAAAGTTTATGCATCTATTCACCTACTGAAGGACATCTTGTTGCTTCCAACTTGGGGCAATTATCAATATGAGTACAGCTGCTATAAACATTCACGTACAGGATTTTTGTGTGAACATAAGTTTTCAGGTTATTTGAGTAAACACCTAGGAACACAATGATAAGTTTATATTAGCTTTGTAAGAAACTGCAAACTGTCTTCCAAAGTTTATGTACATTTTTCATTCACATAAGCAAGGAACGAGAGAGTTCTTGTTGATCCACAGCCTTCCCAGCATTTTTTCTTGTTTGTATTTTGGATGTTAGCTTTTCTGATAAATGTGTAGTGATACCTCATTTTTTTTTTAATTTGCATTTTCCTACAGATTCTATCTGTCCAATTTTCCCAACACCATTTATTGAATAGACTGTCTTTACTCCACTGATTTTTTTTTTTCCTTTGTAATAGATTAGATGACCCTATAATCATTGGTTTATTTCTGGGCTCTCTATTCTGTTCCATTGGTCTATGTGTCTATTTCTGTGACAGTACAATGCTGTTTTCTTTATCATAGCCTTGTACTATAGTTTGATATCAGATATTATAATAACTCCAACTTTGTTCTTCTTTCTCAAGATTGCTGTGGCTATTTGGGGTCTTTTGTGGTTCCATATAAACTTTAAGATTATTTTTTCTAGTTCTGTGGAAAATGCCATTGGTGTTTTGATAGGGATTGCATTGAATCTATAGATTGGGTAGTGTGGACATTTTAACGATGTTAATTCTTCCTATCCATAAATGAGGCATATGCTTGTGTTTTTTTGTATCTTTTTCAATTCCTTTCTTCAATGTCTTACAGTTAAATTTTTTTGATGTAATTGTAAATGTGACTGTTTTCTTAATTTCTCTTTCTGACAGTGCATGATTGGCATATACAAATGCAACCAATTTCTGAATATTGATTTTGTATCCTGCTATTTTACTGAATTCATTTATCAGTGCTAATAGTTTTTAGGTGGAATCTTTCAGATTCTCTGTATATCATGTCTTCTGCAAATAACAACAATTTTACTTCTTCCTTTCCAGTATGGATGTCATATATTTCTTTTTCTTGTCTGATTACTATGGTAGGATTTCCAATACTATGTTGAATAAAAGTGGTGAGAATGGGCATTCTAGTCTTATTTCTGATCTTCCAGGGACCACTTTTAGCTTTTCCCTATTGAGTATGATGTTAGCTGTGTGTTTGTTATATATGGCCTTTATTATGTTGATACATGTTTCCTCTATGTTCACTTTGCTGACAGTTTTTGTCATAAATTGATGCTGGATTTTTTCAAAGTTTTTTCTACAACTATTGATATGGTTTTTATCTTTTGTTTTGTTTTTGTGATGTATCACGTTAATTGATTTGCATATATTGAACCTAACTTGAATCGCAGGAATAAGTCCCATTTGATCATGGTGTATAAACTTTTTAATGTATTGCTGAATTCAGCTTGCTAATATTTTGTATAGAATTTTTGCATCTATGTTCATCAGAAATATTGGGCTATAATTTTCTTTTTTGTAATATCTTTGTGTGGCTTTGGAATTAGGGTAATGATGTCCTTGTAAAAAGAGGTTTGGGGACTTCCATGCTCTTGAAATTTTTGCAGTAGTTTGAGAAGCATAGGCATTAATTCCTCTTTGAATGTTTGGTAAAATTCACCTGTGAGGCTGTGCAATCCAGGACTTTGGTTGTGGGGAGTTTTTTAATTAGGGATTTGATTTTGTGTTGGTAATTGGTCAGTTCACATTTTTGGTTTCTTTTGATTCAGTCTTGGAAAATTGTAGGTTTCTATGAATTTATCCATTCTTCCAGATTATCCTAATTGTTGGCATATAATTGTTCATAATATTATCTCATGATTCTTTGTGTATCTTTTGATCTGAAGTTGTTCTCTTATAGACAGCGTATATATGTGTCTTCTTTTCTTATCTATTCAGGTCCCCTATGTCTTTTGATTGGAACATTTAATCTATTTATGTTTAAAATGATTATTGATAGATACAAACAAGTAGTTATTACCATTTTATTATTCATCTTTATGCTTTTTTTTTCTCCACTTTTTATCCTTAAGAAGTACTTTAACATTTCTTGTAATACTGGTTTGATGGTGATGAACTCCTTTAGCTTTTTCTTGTCTGGGAAGCTCTATATCTTTCCTTAATTTTAAATGATACTCTTGCTGGGCAGAGTAGTTCTGGTTGTAGCTCCTTACTTTTTATCACTTTGCATAGTTTGTGCCACTACTTTCTTGCCTGTAAAGTTTCTGTTGAGAAATCAGCTGACAATTTTATATGTGCTCCCTTGTAATTAACTAGTTGCCTTTTCTTGTTACCTTTAGGATTCTCTCTTACTCTTTAACCTTTGCATTTTAATTATAATGTGTCTTGGTGTGAGACTTTTGAATTCATCTTGTTTGAGACTCTCTGAGCTTCCTGTGCTTATGTGTTTCTTTCCCTTGCCAGGTTAGAAAAGTTTTTAGTTATTATTTCTTCAAATAGATTCTCAACCCTTGCTTTCTTTCTTCTCTTTCTGGTATTCCTATGATGCAAATGTTGTTGTGTTTGATGTCCCAGAGATCTTATCCTATCCTCATATTTAAAAATTCTTTTTTTCCCTTGCTTTTCCAATTGAGTGTTTTTTAGTACATTGTCTTCCAAATTGCTGATTTGATCCTCTGCGTCATCTAGTCTGCTGATGATTCCTTCTATTACATTCTTCATTTTAGTTATTATATTCTTCACTTCTGACTTTTATGGTTTTTATGTCCTTTTTATGTTTGTTATCTCTTTTTTGACATTCTCACTAAGTTCATGGCGCATCCTTATAACTATCGTTTTGAGCTCTGTATCTGGTAGCTTGCTTGCCTCCATTTTGTTTAATTCTTTTTCTGGCGTTTTCTCCTGATTTTTCATTTGGGATATATTTCTTTGTTCCCTCATTTTGGCCTCCTCTCTGTGTTTATATCTATGTATTAGGTAGATCTTCTAAGTCTCCAGTCTTGGCTAGGTGGCCTTATATAATAGGTGCCCTGTGGGGCCCAGTCTCCTGGGTCACCTGTCGTGAGTGCTCCAGGAGTGTTCCTTGTGTGTGCCTTCCAATTATATTTGAGCCTTTGTTGCTATTGGCACATCAGTGGATAGGATTAACTGGCTGTGGGGTTTGACCACATCCATGTCTTATGGGCTGCTGTGCAGAGTCTTTCCTCATGGAGTGAGATTTACTCCAGTGGGCTCTGGTGCTTTTTGAGACTGCCTTTTGTGTGTGCCACTTATGGGGCTAATTGTGTGGTGCTCTGCTGTGATCTGAATCCAACCTCCAAGTATGTTGGTTCTGAGGCCTCTCAAGAGGGACTCTGGTGCAGGCCCAGTTCAATCACTGCCTGTGACCAGCCAGGCAGGAGCTACAAAGCTATCCATGGTTTGGTGCTACCTATGCTGGGTCTGGAGGCATGTGGGAGAGGCCATGCTGGGAACTGAGAATGACTGCCACCAGTACCATTGGGTTGGGGTAACTCCACAAAATGCCCAGGGCACCCCAAGACATGCTGTTGCCTGCTGCCTTTGTAAGGCTTAGCCACTGATAGAGCTTTGTGCAGAATGTGACTTTGGTGAGGTGGTGTCTCAGTGAATCACCATGGTGTGTTGAGTGGTATTCACCAGGTTAATGTAGATTCTGGTTTGGTGCCACTGCTCAGCCTGGAGCTACTCAGCAAGTCTCAGGGAACACTGAGGCCAGCTGCCACCTGCCTAGTGCCTGCAGGCCCTGAAGTATTGTCCAAGAAAGACTGCAATGCAGACAGGGCTGGCTGCTCACTGAGAAAGTACCTCAGGCATTGTGAGAGTTGGGTGGGATGGAATCCTAAAGTAGAGCAAGCAGAGCTCACCAATGTAGATTCATATTTGGCCTCATGAGGAAGGACTCAACACAGGAAAGATAGTACCTACCTGCAAGCTGCTACATGGAAGGAGGACTCTACACAGAGACAGTGGTGACTCTCCCTCCAGTCCTCATCCTGAAGCCACACATCTCAGTCTGTCCCTGTATGTCTGTGACAACTTCCAAGTCATTGTCTCTCCACCAGAGCCCAGGGTGAGTGAGTGAGTCTGTGCATGGGCTCTTTAAAAGGACATCTGGGTTTCCCAAAGCCTTCAGTCCCACCCGGACTTAGAAAGTTGTAATCTCCACTGTTTTTCACAGCCAGATGTGGGGGCTCCTTTTCCTGGCACAAGTACTTCAGACTGGGGAGTCCATTGTGGTCCTGGTGTCCCCCACTCCTCCAGGGAGGGACTCAGCAGATGAAATATTCCTCCTGATTTTCATCTGTCATACACATCTGCCATACACATGAGGTTTGGGTCTGGCCCTTTTCAAGTCCCCATCCCTCCTATCAGATATGGCTTCTTCTTTCCAGCCTTAGTCATAGGACTTCTGCTCACCTAGATTTCAGATGTTTCTCCAGGTTGAGTGTTCTATAATTTAGCTGTAATTTTGATGTGATCACAGGAGGAGACACGCATAGTGTTTATCTTCTCTGCCAATTTGGGTCTTCTTGTCCTCGTACGTTTATTGAGATAATTTCCCCCTCCTCCTAAGCCATAAGAGTCATGAACTCCTAGAATCATCAAGTTAACGGAGAAGATAGAAGAAGAGTGGCTTTCAGAACCATCATTAACATAATGGGCCCAAGATATTTATTGTTTCATGTCCAGCTGAAGGAAAAAACATTCAAAGAATTTTAGTACTATTGCCTCCCGTTCTATTGTTTGTCAGACACATTCAACCACTTCTAATCTTATAATAAACCACATTCCTCTATAAAAAGGGCCATTGTCAGAACTACCTGAGAGATATTTGTAATTATTTCTGCAGGGCTCCCATCTGGTACCCATTCATTCTTTCTTGAGGATTCTTGGAAAGTTAAGGTATGTGGACCCTGCTAAAGGCCTGGTCACACTTCCCAGACAGATGTTTGCACTTTTGATGTCTTGGTGCCACTTAAATCTACATGTTTCTGTCCCAAAATCCAATATCCTTATATTATGGTAACATATGTGCTGAAGTTCATAAACAACACTGAGAAAATGTAGGAAAGGTAAGGGATCTAATTACAGTACACAGAGTTACATAAATTAAGCATATATATATATATATATATATATATATATATATATATATATATATATGGGCAGGGGCTTTAGATAACACCATGACCCTGGACAGAGAAAGTAAAGGAAGAAAGAAAAAGCACAAAGGCACAAAGGTCTTTTCCCTGGACACAGGGAGAAGGAGACTACAATCCCATGTGGGCTGAGTGTGGACCTTGCCTGTTACCTGGTGCCTTGAATTCCCTGCTCCAATTCCATGTGAGTGTTCTCCTCCATCACATCCCATTACTGTAGAGAATTGCAGGACATGAAGGAGAAGCAAGGTGCCTTCATTGAGCCCTGGGGAGATGCACCCTACAGGAGGGACATCCATTACAGTATCCATAGTGAAGTTTAAAAAGGAGTGAATTCTGTGTTCAAGAAATACAATTCCTGCTGATTGCCTTTTATTTCTCGTTAATACCAAGCAAACATTTCTCATTTCTCTTAGCTGTTCTGAATTCCAAACTGAGTGAGTGTCCATTTTAAAATCCACAATTAGTCACCTGACAGAAGGAAGGCAGGGGCGTGGGTGGGAAATGAACAAACCTACTTGGTAGGAGAACTGTGACAAAGGAATCTAAGGAAACATACTATTATAGCTGCTTGAGAGACTTACACCAAGGCAGTAATTTCCATTTATATACTGGTCTCAGTTCTGCTGAATGGAAACAGCGGGAAAACAGCAGATGGAATGATGATCAGACACATTTTAAGCGCCCTTGGCTGCCCCCTTTCCTCAGTCTGCATTGGTCACAGAATTTGGGAGGCTGGATTAAGAGAAAGCACAATTTACAAATTTCAGTTTTCAAATTATGAAACATTTACCTGGTTCTTGAAAGAGAAATGTGTGTGCCTGGAAGAAGATGAACCCACCTGAGTATAGTGTAGAGACATCGTCTGTCTTATCATTTAATACCTTATTATCACACATCAACAGGAATGTGAGCCCCTAAAATCATCCCACAAATCCCAGAACATAAAAACTCCATTTGCTTCTCTCTCTTATGACTTTTTTCTTGCCTCTCCCTGTGAAGAGAGGACAGATGGGCGTGTATTCAATTGCCTATTTGGAGAGACAAAAAGGCCACTTCTTTTCTCTTTAATTTATTATTTCCCCTCACTCCCACACTATGCTACTAATATACAGAAGAAATAAAAATCATGAGAGGAGAAAAAATATATATGGCTTTTCACAAGGTTCAATAACTATGTCCCAGTTTGGTGAACTTTTTACTATTTGTTATTCTTTAGTAAGTCAGTCAGAGAAAGACAAATGTCATATGATTTCACTTATAAGTGGAATCTAAAGAACAAAACAAACAAACAAACAAACAAAACAGAAACAAACTCATAAATACAGAGAACATTTTGACCTTTGCCAGATGGGAGGATGAAAGAGGGAAGGTATTAAGAAGTACAAATTGGTTGTTACCCAGTCATAGGGATGTAGGGTATAACATAATACAATATTATTGTTAAAAGTATATTGTAATAACTATGTATGGGGTCAGGTGAGTACTAGATTTATTGGTGAGAGATGAGAGGGGTGTAGGGTTCAGGGTGAAAAAAGTGAAATTGGTAGTTACAAAATAGTCATGGAGATATAAAGTAAAGCACAGGGAATACAGTCAATAATACAGTAATAACTATGTATAGTGCCAGGTGGGTACTAGACTGATCAGGGGGATTACTTCTTAAGTTATATAAATGTCTAACCACTATGTTGTATACCAAAAAGTCCACTTTTGAATTTCAACTTCAATATCTACTACTACAACTGTATATCTTAGGAATATATATATATATATATATATATATATATATATATATATATATATATATATATATATATGGCAGTTTTGTGTGTTTTTTTTCTTTTCCAAACAATACCAAAAAGGATATATAACCATTTCTTACATTCCTTTTTCTTTATTTCCATTGATCCAAATATTAGTTGGTCATATTCTACTTAATCATTCAATGACATGTCATTAGGATTATTACGTGCAAGTCATTTTGCTAGTACTGAGTCATAAAGATGAGTAAGGCATAGTTGCTTTCCTCAAGGAGCTCCAAGTATAGAAGGAGCCCTGATGTTCACAAGAGGAGTCATACTGTGAAGCTTCTGTGATTGATTCCATAGGATGCTGTTGCCCATGACATTCAATAAGTTAAAACTGAGAAATTAATCTTATTTGGGTCCTTTATAACATTTAAAGAGTCATTAATTAAGATATTAATAATTCAACAAACATTTATTGAACATGCACTAAGTATCAGGAATTCTCATGAAACTTACATTTATGTCAGATGACGATAAAGGCAGTGAAGAATAAAGTCAGTTAAGGAGACAGAGAGTGATGGAGTGCTCAGGGAAGTCCTCTTTGATATGGTGACATTTGAACGGAGAAGGAGTGAGCCTTACACGTATCAGATATCTCCAAGGGCAGAGAGCCTGAGGCAGGAATGAGCCAAGCATGTTCAAGGGGTCGTCAGGAAATCAGGTTGGCTGTAGAAGACAAAGGGGAGACAAGTGGTGAGGAAGAGAGGAAGTGACGCTCTCTGTTGTATAGATGCATGTTTGCAAAGGTCTTGATAAAGATTTTGTATTTCACAGAATGTCTACATAAGAAGCCTGGAAACAGAAACCTAAATGTTATTGAATATAATGTAACAGTACAGTAAAATAATATTATCTCTGTTTCCAAACTTTATGGCCATCCTGAGTAGGGAAAGATGTGGGAAGCTTGAGGTGGGTTTTGAGCAGAGGAGAATAGTGATCTGCTTTTTGAAGGAGTTCAGAGTATACAACCCTAACACATGTCACACTCACCTAAGGGTTATTTTGACTTAAAGACAATTGAGAACAAGTAGACAGAATAAAAGTTCTCTGTCCCAGCCTTCTCTACCAGGAAGGGCAGGAAAATTTTTACTCACCCCAGAGACAACTCTAAATGCATACCAGCCCAGAGATGGAACCAGAGGAATCTACATAGCAAATCTTGCTAAAACTGTCTTTATCTTTAATTAGTTTCCCCTATATATTTACCTTTGCACGATTTACTGCCCCTGCCAACTCAAAGCCTCTTTCTTTTGTCTTGTCACTTCTCTAAAAAGTCACTATGCTTTTGATATGATGCTATGTAAGTCCAAGTTCAAACCATCCCTTTCAGTTTCTAATCATTAAGTATTCTTGTGTGTTTATACAATGCAAGCATTAATACATTTCTGTTTGTTTTTCTCTTATTAATCTGTCTTTCGTCAGTCAATTTTCAAGGCCCTAGCTGAAGAAACTAGGAGGATAGAGAAAAAAAAGTTAAGCTTTTCCTCTATTACACTTTTATTTTACCAAATCATTCCACCTGCTATGAAGGGAATAACTTGGGAGGTGAGAAGGGTGAACCAGGGAAAGCAGGTAATGGGCTAGGAAAATGGTTTTGGTAGAAGATGTTGGTAGGTTAAACTAGATTGGAGATGGTGAGACGGGCATATTCTAGATATATATCAAGGGTAGAGCCAACAGTATTTGATGTTAGACTGTGATGTGGTATGAAAAATGCAAAGAACAAGGAAAATCTAGGCTTTTGTCTTAAGTGGCTGGTTGCCAGGAGTGGGAGTTTATCAAGATGGGAAGACTAAGGGACGAGCATGTTTGGGGTAGCAGCTGGGGAGGAATGTCTGAGCTTGATGTATTTTAGAATAGGAAACAAGGGGATACAATGAGTGGGCAGCAGGATGGATGGGTCTAAAGCTTGGTGTGGCGGTGGGGGAGAAGTCTGGGCTGGCAATTAGGATTTGAGTGTCCCCCCATGTGGGTGTTATTTGCAGCCATATGTCAGGCTGAGATCCGCTGGGAGTAAGCATATAGTGAACAGAGGAGTAAGGACTGAGTTCTACACCACTCCAGAATTTAGATGGTGGGAAGACAAAGAGGAGCCTGGAAAAGGGCCTGAGAAGAGGTAAACTGTAAAATACAAGGAGTGCCAAGAGAAACTATGCTCTTGAATACCAAGTGAAGATGATTCCAGGAGTTGCCATTCAACTCTGGCGTGCTGCTGAGAGTTTGACTTAAGATGAAGACCTCACTTTCTTTTCTCATTTTATACCAGCCCTACAAGCTGGCTTTTCAGTCTGCATGTATTAAGAGCTAGTAATAGTGTAGCTTTTTAAAAAATAATATTTTCAACTTTCCTTAAAATATATTATGTATATGACATAATTAGAGAATGAAAAAAGATGAATGTATGTTGAGATGGATTGCTGGGCTATGGGTTAGGTTGTCTCACTAATTATATAGATCTCACCACATTTGTACTTCACATTTATATCTCAGCAAAAAGACAATTTTCTGCATATCATTGGCCTTTGGGTCTGATAACATATAATTGAAATTGCACAAGTTAAAGTCATAAATACCAAGAGCTGAACACAAAGATTTGCATGGGGCTGTGATAGAAGAACACGCACAATTTAGGCACCAAAAATATATTCAGTTTTTCTTTCTATGTGGCGTATGTATTTATAACTTACTTTGTTCCAAACTGTAATCTTCCAGGAGGTAAAATCTGTGCCTAAAATGCCCATTGTTTGCGGAAACTTAGATTAAGTGCCTGCGGCTTAACAAATAATTTTTTTAAAAATCGAGGCATAAATCTTCCAGTTGACTCAATTTAGTCAATGTGTAGGTGCTGCATACCTCTCAAATTTTGTTTTTCACCCATATAGTTGTTTAGACTCTTAGGGCCTCAGGCTAAATTCAAGCAATAGCAAATTTGTTTGGTGTAACCAATGATAGCTAAGATTTAAGTGCTAAGATTTCACAGGTACAGACATGTGTCTGGTTTCTACTGCAAAACTCCCCCAACGATAGGATGAAGCTGAGTCACAACTACCCCAATTAGACAGGACGTGCGTTCAGTCTTCAGCTTGTAAAAATCCACATTCAACCTGATTTACTGATTTACATCACCTGAATAAGTCTTATAGGCAATTGAGTTTTCAATCATTGACCCATAGGACTTATTTATCATATAAATTATTACAACTTGAATGTTCTGTCGCTACAACTCCATGTAGCTGAGTCATTTATCATTTTTAAAGATGAGAAAATTAAGCCTTCTTCTATGTGTTGCATTGTTTTGAATGCTAATTTAGATGACGTACTATTTCACCTACTTTTTTATATGTCAAAATAAAATGCATATGGTTTTGACCAAGTTAATAAATATATATTGCAATATTTTCTAATGTCAAAGTCTTGTAAAAAATTTATAAGTTCACTCACTTTGACAGTACACATGCCTCATGTTAGATCAACCATCTGAACTCTTCACCCTACAATATCTGAAATGGCTTTCATTAGTTGGTTTATTTATTTACTGACTCTGTATTGATGCCTTTTATGTGCCAGATACTGCTAGGAGATAGAGATTAGAAAATCTTAAACTTGTTTCCCTGACATCATGATTCAGTGGGAAGATAAATACAAAAGCAGACAATCACGATCCAGTGGGATAGATTCTCGGAGAGTGTCAGCACTAGGTGCTATGGGATCACAGAGTAGAGGTGCCACTGACGTCAGTACATAAAGAGCTCCAGTGTGGGTAACTCCAAAGCTTCTTTCACTGTTGAGTATCAGGTATCTTACGTAACATTACTGCTCTTTTGTGTTGGTGTGTGGTGGGTCTGCATCAGGTTTCATTCACGGATTCTCTCTTTCTTTCTGTCTCTCTCCCTCTCTCTCAATTGCTAGTGAGATACAGAGTGGGGGGGTAGTAAGAAGTGGGGCAAGTGAGGGAGAATGGAAGAAATAGGGAGAGGGAAAGGGATAGAGAGGGAAAGATTAATAAGATTTAAGATGGTTCCCAGAGATGAGTTTATATAACACTAGGGGCTATTTAATAAACAACTTTGCTGCCATTAGCTTTGCTACATACTGCAGATTGAGCAAGTCGTTTATGCTCTCTAACTTCAATTTGCATGTCTATTAATGAAGCATTAGTTTACATTAGCCTTTCTCAACTAAGGCTCCTTACAAGAGTTACTACAGAACATAGAAAGTGATTCTGTGTCCAATTCCTCTGTTCTTCCCATCATGGTATAAAATAGTGCCATTCTAAGTACATAGGAGGGAATTTTATTAATTTTATACAATGGATGCCTTAAGGCATTTGGGCTTAATTCTCTCAAGAACACTGCTGGGTTCTGTAGTTGCTTTTCATTGGTTCATTGCTAGTCTCTCCCCCACTACCCTCCTAGCTAGAAGTCCATGTTCTGAATAAGACGTCAACTATAATTAAATATATATATAGTCACAGAATGTGGAGTGCAGCATAGGGAATAGAGTCAATGGAATTGTAACAGCTATACAATGTCAGAGGGATAGTAGATTGGGGGAGGAGGGTCATCACTTTGTCATGGGTGTAAATATCTAACTATTACATTGTTTTGTACTCCTGAAACTAATAAAAAGAAGAATCTAGGTCACCTCGTGTCAGTATATCACACTTCTCTGTGTGATCTAAGCCTCAACTAGAGTTATAGGGTTTGGCTTATACAGACAATTGCTGCAGAGGTCAAAGTTGATATTGTCATTGCTTGTGTAGGTGCTGTTTTCTTGAATATTGAAATCTCATTGGTCTGAGAAAAGTAAGGAAGGAGAACTCTGGTGATCTAATCGGATTTTAGGGCTAGCCTTCTGACAGAGTGGTCAATAGTCCTGCCCCGCTTAGTTTACCAAAGAGAATTATGAATTCAAATTCAATCTGTTCTGTCACTGATATCCCAGGAAGTCATGGTGATACAGGACAGCTAACATATCCCTAGGTAGACAGGGAGGTCCCTGGTGGAGCAAACAAAAACAGTCATATCCTAAAACTTCAGGTTTTGAAATCACTCTTTTGCTCCAGGACATAATGTAACAAGGCCTTGAGGCAAATCATAAAATTCATTTTGGCCTGACAAACGGAGCTGATTTGATAGATAAAGAGTGGGTTACTTTCCTAATTCCTTTAGGATGGACAAGCAGAACAAACCTGGTAGATGAATTTCATTAGAAGGCGCCAGTTCCCTTCTTCAAACAAGTTTCCTTCTTCAAACAGCTCCCCTTCCCCAAGCAGGCAAGGGAAGGTATAAAAGTAAGAGCTTTTGCCTCAGTCACGGGGCACCCCCCCATTTGGGACCCCCTCCCGCTCGGGAGCTGCAACCTCTTTTCCTGCCTCTAATAAACTATCCTCTTTTTAAAACTTTTTGCCTCTCCCTGGTCCGTGTTTCTATTCTTCGGCTTCATGAAACACGAACCCGGCCCACACTCAGAAACTGCTGGCAGATCCAACAGCGCCTACATCAATGGTTCCAAGAGAGCAAATTAAAATAACAATAAAAACAAAAATGGCAGCTGCCCATCACTGAGTAGTTGTTTTACTAGCCATGATCAGAAAATATAGTGAACGTTTAAATTTTAAAAAAAGCTATTACAGTAAAAGACACATTGCCATTAATCTCCCTCAAAATACTCCCTCTCGCTTCGAACGCACTTGTCCCACCATTCTTGCCACTTTCTAAAGCAGTTCTGGAAGTCCTCTTCCATGAGTGCCTTTAGTTGCGCTGTCGTGGCTGCCTAGATATCCTGAATCAATTCAAAATGTTTACATTTCATGGTCATTTTGACTTTGGGGAAAAGCCAGAAGTCGCACGATGCCAGATACGATGAATAAGGGCAGTGCGGGCAGATCCAGAATCCCGTCTGCGGTTTAGTCAGGAAGGGGTTGGTACTGGTACTGATTGTGCAGCCATCTATTGGAAAATGAGCCTGTGCTCATATTTTTGGTTGTGATAATTTACTTTGAAATATTATAGTGAACTTAGTTCTCTGTGTGCATCCTTTGAGATCTATTTTAATGTTTCTATGCATTTTTCCCCCAATTTGGGGGAGTTCTTGCCTTATTTCAGGTACTGTCTTCAGGCCAATAACATAATTTCTGCAGAGAGCCGGGTGCCCAAGAGTTTATATCATTCCAGGGAAGCCCTTTCCGGTGACGTACAAGTGCAAGATCATGGAGGCCCTTACCTGGGGAAGACAGCTCTGAACATATATTACAGTACTGATTTCCTGTGTAGGATGATGTTAGTCTTAATGTGCAGCTTTACTTGGCTCTCATTTTCTGTCTGTCTGTCTCCCTCACTAGTTTCTCCTTAACAAGTAATTTGCTCATGATCCTCGCCTAGAGCCTTGCTTCTGGGAAATTCACCTAAGACATGCAGTACTCATGTTTATATGTTACATATGTACATATTCAGTCATGTCCCAAACTCATAGAGTGTAATGTTCATGGAAGAAATAGCATAGTGTTTGGAGCCAGATAAATCTTGCTTGAATGCAAACTGACCCACTACTTCTGAGCCGTTAGGCAAGGGAGCCCTCCTCCCCGCCAAACTCGCTTATTTCATAACGTGTGCAATATCAATAATAATACTTAAATTGGAAGAGTCTGAGTTTAATGAGATAAATAAAGTGCTTAAAACACCTGGTACTCAATGGTATGACTTATTACAACCCCAAATAAAGCAACTTTCGCAACATCTAATCCCAGAACAGTGATGAAGAAACTGCTTTTAAGATGTAAGTCATTTTTCCTTTTATTATACTTTTGCATAGATTTCTCTCATATGATGAAAGAAAAAAAATCCTTACATCACTGGTCTTCATTGAGACAGTCGATACCCACTTGGAATACTGTATTGTTGCTGCCAATTTGTTCTCACCCTCAGGAGGCACTGTGGTATGTGGACAGAGAAATAAATATTTCTGTTTGTTTCTTCATTTAGTATATGTCATCCTGCATTGATCTTGGTTATTTCCCTCAAAGGGATGTATGTAGAAGCAGTTTGCACAGCACAGATAAATATTAAAGGCATATTTAGTTCCCCACAGCGAGCAAGACTGAGAAGACAAACAGGCCCATCACTGAACGATGTGTTTGAGGGTATATTAAAGGCTGGCCATCAAAGTAACCTTCATGTAAGTCTAAAAAGTGGGCTTTTCAGAAAATTCGATGACTTACTTTCCTTTGGGGTTTGGTAGTATAGGTTGGACTGAGCCCTGTATCATTTCTGTCCTGCAAGCCCTAAAATCCTTCTTCCCTGACACAATGTTAAATATTCTATTCACAGAAGCATGCAGCCTTGATTTTTCCTGTGTTTTATAAAGAATTGGAACTTCTTTTTGGAAGTGCTATGGTCTTTGGCTTGGTACCTGTCTGCCCCAAGAAGATGGTGAGGAAACCTTGAACATTGATTTCACAGGACCCTTCTCTGGTTTGGGATAAAGAACTATCTATGATCTTTCACCATTCCAAACACCAGGCTGCTTTTTCTCTCTCTGCCCCAGTTAATACTATTGTCTCTGCCTGGAATTCCATCCTTTCCATTAACCCTACACCTGTCTCCATTTACCTGGGGATCAGCTAATTATCCTCCAAGATTCAACTCTAGTAGCATCTCCTCTAATTAGCCTTGTCCGTTCCCTTCTTGCTCCTCTGGCCCTGTACAGACTTCCACTGCAGCAGCTGTAACAGGCTGAACTAGGGTACTGCGATTTCTCATGAGCAAGGAGCAAGACTTATTCATTTTGTGTCCTTCAGTGTCAGCACATAATAGGCATTCAATGCACATAGGCTAATAAAGGAACAGCCAGTACTATGTCAGATAAGATATTTAGGAAATAGAAATATAACCCCACTTTCCAGAATTAGAAGTCCCCAGAAATTTTCAGTCCCACGAGTAGGGGAATTTCAGGATATTTTTGTTCACTGATATTTCCAATTCCCCAGAACAATGTCTGACACACAGTAGGCTCTTGTTAAATATGTTATGAATGAAAGAATGTACTCCACTTGGTAATAATATAGCAATCTCGATGATGCATCTGGTTTTACATTAGAACATGAGGATTTATTGCTGTGGATTGCCAAATCAGGCATCCTCCTCTAAAAGGCAAAGATCTCTAAGAAAATGTGATGGAGATATTTTAAATCTTGGCCTAACCAAACAGAAACAAATTAAACTCTTGTTTAAATTTGTTTTCAAAGGTTCTGGTTTGTTAGAATCTTAAGTGGTATCTGGAGACCAAGAGATACTGGTTGCTTTCAAGCTCAAATCCTTTCTGTAAAACGTGTTATGTAGGTTCTCAACCATCCAGCCATCAGCAGCCACTGAAAACACATGTTGAACTGCAGATTGTTTTATCCAATGTAAGTAGAAGATGTCCCCCTGATTGGAAGTCATTTCTGCTCTTCCTGGGTTGTTAGGTACTTCATCATGAGCGTATGTTTCCTCTTTCTTTACATAAGCTAGAAGGTTTAATAGAGGCATTCAACCTTTAAAACACGACTTCAACAACAGGCTGTGTCATCGGAGTGATGCTTGAAAAACCCATAACAAGGATCTTTGCAGGGATTTTTGATGGCAAAGTGGAATAATTATCTTGCCGTCCTAGGACAGTTTTGATTCTAATAAAAGATATATAAGGAATTACAAAAGATAATTCCATTCCAAGAGTAGAGAATCTAATGAGATTAAATTTAACTGATCAAGAGCAGTAAAAGAAAAGACCATAACAAAATCTGGAAACGTTTACCCCATAAGTTTCATCTTTGAATCTGCTGTTTGTTAGTATTACTCTGTTTAGCATTATAGAGGTATCTGCTTAGATTTATTATTTTAGGAAAAACCAGTTTAGTGTTCCAATTCTTAGAAAAAATAAGCTTCTCAGTTCAAACTAGGTAATTAAGGTATTTTTGCTCTGCAATAGCAATTTGCTGGAAGAAAGGAAGAGGGAAATGATTTAGGAGAAGCAGTGATTTGGCATGTGTATCTGAAGAGGGGTTGGGGAAGGCATCAATTGGGAGATGGGGCAGAAATTAGGACTTTGCAGGTCCTGAAGAAGAGGACAGATGTTAGCTAAGCACATTCTTGCAAGTGCCTGCATATAAATTGCAAAGTGTTCACCAGTCCTCTTCTTGGCTTTTCTCTCTGGCAGAATGCTGGAAGGGTAAGTGATTGTCGGGAGGACGTGATGAGAATGGAAATTATGATTTAGGGAGTCTGATGGAGTGACTCAAGTTGCCTAATTGGTTGGTGAAACCAGGAAGTCCAGTATATGCATTCCTAGGTATCTTTCCTTCAAGACTACCCCTCCAGTTGCCTTTGCCTGCTACTGAAGTGTGGTTTGCATCCATTAGGATTTCTACCTGTGACGGCTGTGCATCAGTCTGTGATCTTGGAGACATGGCTTGAAGTAAAGTAACCCTGGGAGCTTTGCATATTTAGAAATTCACCCTCCTGGAAAATGTGATTGTATTAATATTTATGCCCCTGGGAGAAGAGTTATTGTAAAAATTGAGTAGTGGAAGAGTCACTTTTATTGCCTCAACCCATTTGCACTGATGCTCTAAAAGGATATATAGATATTTTTATTTTTTAGCATTGCTTATTTGTGAGTAAAAGAAAGAAAGTTATGTTCCTTGAAATGAGATTTTAATTTTTCAAAGCAGAATCAATAGGCTGCCTCATTCCAGGGAAGAAAGAAGATACTATAACTGGTTTGGAACCTGCTAATCTATAGTACAGTGGATTCACCTTTATCTTTCATTCTGTTCTATTGAGGAAAGGCAGTTGTGAGAAAGAAGCTCAGCATCCTCTCTCACAACTTAAATCCTCATCCATCTACGTCCCCATTCAAACCACCACGTGGCTGACCTCCCAGCCCCTCAACAGGGGCTTTTGTATATTGCCTGACATGAGTCTTAGGAAGTCGTGCTTGTTATCTCCATCTAACTTGATGATGCAGGAACTATTGACTTACAGAGCTGATGACTCAAGAGCATGTATATTTAGCAACTAAGCTTTCTTGTCCATTCATTAATTATTTTGGTAATTGAGTAATCCAACCAACATTTCTCCTTCTATATTGTACAAAGAAACACTTAGGATGCTGTATTAGTTAGGCTTCTTCAGAGAAACAGAAAAAATATTATATATATATATATATATATATATATATATACACATATACATGAATTAATATTATATTAATATATATAAACTAAATTCTATATTATTCCTATGACTATATATATATATATATATATATATATATATATATATATATATATCATATGATGGATTATATGCTCTCAGTGATTATGGTGGCTGAGAAATCCCACTATCTGCCATCTGCAAGCTGGAGAACCAGGAAAGCTAATGGTATAATTTAGTCCACGTCTGACGGCCTGACCCTCAGGGCTGATTATGTTAAGTCCCAATCAGAATCCAAAGGCTAAGAACCAGGAGTACCAATGTCTGAGGGCAGAGAACAAATTTACTCTTCCTCTGCCTTCTTGTTCTATTTAGGCCCTCGGTGGATTGGATGAGCCCAATCACTGTGATGAGGGCAATCTTCACTCAATCTACTGATTCAAATGCTATTCGCTTCTCAAAACTCCCTCACAAACACACCCAGAAATCATGTTTCACCAGCTGTCTAAGACCCTTAGCCCTCACAAGTTGACACAATTAGCTGCCATAGGCAGAGTTGCGAAAGTTTATTATTCTTGTAGATAAATAATCTTTGGTAGGACATGTTCTTTGACATGGTTGAGCAAAGAGGGATGAGGTTGTACCCACAGGAAGAATGATTAGAAAGTGCTTTCTGGGGAATAGATTGCCTGTCATCCCCTGGGACACATGCCTGCTTCTTTGGGTGGGAGGACGCACTGTGTGAGCCTGCAGACTGTGTGCCAGACCTGCTTAAATAGTGGAAGATGCTTTGTTTCAGAGTGGTGCTTGTGAGTACAGCATCATCCCACAGTCTACTATACCTCCTCTGCTTTATGAAATATCCTTATATAGTAGAAGGACAGTGGCCTTGGAGGACAATTCCTCACCTATTAAAAGGGAACTGGCTGCCCTCAGAGGAACACACAATGCTTAGGGGTGAGTGCTGGCTCTGTTACTTACTAGAAAGGTGACTTCAGGCAGGATCCTTACCTGATCTGTGGCTTAGTTTCCTCATCTATAAAATGGGGCTAATAATAACTATTATGTTATATACAAACTCATGGGGTTTATACGAGGGATAGATGAGTTTATATATAAACTATTTTCAAGGGTGTCTGGCCGATAATAAGCTCTATGTAAGTGTTTTTTCTCTCAGTTATTTCTCCCCTGGTAAAACAAGCATATAATGCCTTTCTCATGGACAGGGTTCAGATTAATCTGTATATTTTAAGACTATGATTTTCACCTGGGGACAAATATGCCCCTGGGGGTTATTTGACAATATTGGAAAAACATTTTTGATTGTTCAAACTAGGGAGTGGGGTTGGTACTACTGACATCTAGTAGTTAGAGGTCAGGGGTTCTACTAAACATCCCACACTGTTTAGCGTCCTATGGATCCCAGAACAAAGTGTTATCTAGTCCAAATGCCAATAGCACTGAGGTTGAAACTCTGTTGTATGCAATGCTTTTCTTTTTCCATCTTCCTCAATCTGTACCATTCTGTCAGCTTGCCTTCTTTCTTTCTTTCTTTCTTTCTTTCTTTCTTTCTTTCTTTCTTTCTTTCTTTCTTCGTTCCTTTTCTTCCTTCCCTTCCTTCCTTCCTTCCTTCCTTCCTTCCTTCCTTCCTTCCTTCCTTCCTTCCTTTCTTTCTTTTTAATCAAGCAATTTTATGGGTTTTTAAATTAAATTATTTATTTATTTTCTTTTTTCAATTACAGTTGACATTCAATAGTATTTTATATTTGTTTCAGGTGTACGTCATAGTGGTTAGCTATTTATATAATTTATGTAGTTATGCCTCCTATGAATCTAGTACCCACCTGGCACTATACATAGTTGTTGCAACATTACTGACTACAATCTCTAATCTGTACATTACATCCCCATGACTATTTTGTAACTACCAATTTGTACTTCTTAATTCTTTCATCCTTTTCATTCAGCTTCCCAACCTCACTCTGTTACCTTTCTTTCTTTACCAGTGTTCATTGATTGTCAATAAGCTCTACTTGATGACTCATCTTTCTCTATTCCTTCCTTCAGGAATATACCAGTTATTGGGCTTTTGTGGGGATGTTGAAATAATGACCTACCTCATCAAGTGACATTTTTTTTAATTAAATTTATTGGGGTGACAATTGTTAGTAAAATTACATAGATTTCAGGTGTACAATTCTGTATTACATCATCTATAGTGACCCTACTTTAGAACTTACTTGAGAGCTACCAAAGAATATGGATAATAGAGAGCCAGCATCAAGTGACATTTTTTAGTGACCCTATTTTAGAACTTTCTTGAGAGCTACCAAAGAATATGGATAATAGAGAGCCAGCCTTAACATGGAGTTCAGAGTCTTAGAACTTACAGTCATTTAAGAGTCATTGTTTCCATCTCTAAAATTGTGAGTGGACCAGGGCGTGTTTTCTCCATGTAATAGGTTCCAGAGGGGTTTGAGTGGAATCTCTGAAAAGAACAGAGACCTTGTTCCATAGTTGGGAGGGTTGTTCATTTACCTCTCTTCTTTCCTTGATGAAGACCCCAGCAACTGGAAGTAGTTCGTGTATGGATGGGAAGGAGGAAGTAATGGGCATGCAGAGGGTCATTTTAGAAATTGTCTTTGAGGTCTACCTGGGGCAGCTTCCGTAGCTACAGGTAAATTTATTGTTTGGAGATATATAATTTATCTGAATTGTTGACAACAGTTTTGGCTCCTTATAAACATTCCCTAAAGCATGCAAGTTATATTATGTTGACAAATGAAAAGAGAAATGATCTTAAGCATTATGGTGTTATTCAAAATCATCTCAGAAGATGTTCTTGTAATTAGATGTGTATTCAGAGGAAGATTCATTGGAATCAAATATGCCATTATTAATTGCTGAATTCAAATGTTACATTGCATTTGTGTGAAATGTGGTACTATATTAATCTGTATTTTGATATTTGACTGACCATTTTTCCATTTTCTCAAAGTTCTTTAACTGTCTCTCCTTTCATAGATGACTTATGGTTTTAAAATGAGAAATATAGGCAAGAAGGAATTTTTCCTAAAAGTAACCCAGTATGTTATTTTCAAGACTATAGAGTCTATTGCATATGAACGCAAAGTGTCTATAACCTCATGGCACCCACACTATATTAAAAAATGTGCATTTGGTAAAGCCTCGGATATGAACCAGGAGTCAGGGCAATTTTTTGAAGTCATTGTGCAAAGAGTTTGTATGACAGCAGTAAATACCTAAATTTCAGCTTAATAATTGAATTCTGACAAATTTACAATCTTGGCCACACATCACCAAAACTGTTTATTTAGCACCTCTCAGGAAAAAAAAAAAAAAAAGAAAACATCAGAGGATGCTTTTGTGCAAGATGTTTTCAAGTTCAAAAAAAAAAGAAAAAGAAACTCAGAAAACAAATGGAGAGGAAGTGCTTAAAAAGCCCAGTTCTTAGTCTTTTGCTAAGTTTTTTGCATTAGTCCTATTTGAGGAGCAGGAGGAGAGGGTGTCTTATACTGTATGGCAATCATGTCTGTGCTGAAACTTTTGTTCCTCCTCTTCATCTCTCTATGACCTTGAATATTTATTTAATCTCTGGTTTTAAAACTTTTTTTCACATATAGGGATGTTGTAAATATGAAATGAGATAGTGTATACAGATATCCTTACATAGGTTACTGGAACACAGTAGGTAGTGCTTAAAATTGTACCAAAAGCTCCTCTGGTGAAGGTAATGTGTAATTTATGAGATATTTACAAGCATGGCAATTGGATATTTTAATACTCTCATCTCCTTTATAGGAATGTTTGGAGTTGGAAGAGTTTGAAAGAAACTGGTTATATGGCAAATTTCTAGTCACATCTACCTCAGGTGAATATAGATACTGTATTATAAGGATTGAGATGTCTGGAAACATTAAGGATTTAATAGCCAGATTTTAGGCATATTATGAGCCGGTAGAATTTTGCTTGGGCTTCCCCACATGCTGAAGGGATGGCTATGTTGGGGAGATAATTTGCTTACATGATCTTTGTTTATATTGCTCTTCAAATCCAGTTGAAAGGCAATGTTTTCAAGTCCTCTGTAAATAACTAGCTGTATGATTTGGGGCAAGTTACTTAATCCTTTTAAACCTCAATTCCTTCATCTATAAAATGGTACTAATGAAAGCACCTGTCCCTGGTGCAGCCATTAGCCCTTAAATTAGTCTCCCAAAACCCTTGCTTTGGACCTGGCTCTCTGATCCAGCTTCTCCAGGGAAAAGAGGTGGGAGTTGAATGAAGGCAGGTGAGTCTGTATGTCTCCAATAGCTGTCGTTCTAGAATCTCAGGTTCAGGAATGCTACCAGCTGTAGTGACAGCCTTGAAGACTGATAAAAAGTGTACGTTTGATATTGATAGGAATTGAGACATCTGAAATTAAGCACTCTCAATTGCATATGTCTTTATATGTACATGTGCATATATATTTATTTATAAACTATAATTAGGTTAATGGTTCTGGTGATAGTTTTTAATCCTTTTGTGAGGTTCCTTATGGCCACCTTCACTGCAATTATTTCTGGAACAAAACTTTGTCATAATACTTTCTGAGAAATTTTTTAAATAAAAAAATTGGTGAATAAAAATATGGTGAATATTTAAATTAAAAAAACAAAACAAAACGCTTTATTACAGTAAAAGACACATTACCATTAATCCCCCTAAAAATACTCCCCTTCACTTTGAACACATTTACCCCATCATTCTTGCCACTATCTGAAGCAGTTCTGGAAGTCCTCTTTCATGGATGGTCTTTACTTCACCTCCACAATGACAACGCTGTGTCACACGTTACTGCTGCTATGGCATTTCTGTCAAATAAAAACATTATGGTGCATTTGCATCGTCCTTATTTACCAGATCTGGCACGATGCAACTTCTGGCTCTTCCCCAAAGTCAAAATGACCATCAAAGTTAAACGTTTTGAATCGATTCAGGACATCGACACAGCCATTACAGTGCAACTAAAGACACTCATGACAGAAGACTTCCAGAACTGCTTCAGAAAGTGGTAAGAACAATGGGATAAATGTGTTTGAAGCAAGGAGGGTATTTTGAGGGGGATTAATGACATTGTGTCTTTTACTGTAATACTTTTTAAATTTAAACATTCGCTGTATTTTTTTATCATACCTCCTATGCATTTAACATTTGCTTTACATTTTTCAAAAAGCCACACAATGGAAATATTCACTATGATTTATAATGAAATGAAAACTTCACGAACTGTAGTTGCCTTCTTCCTAGGATAACACCTGCTATTTGCTGGGAATGAATATCAGCCATAAAAAATAGATGGGAGCTGTTCATTTAGTGTTTTCATTTGTTGTAGCAACTCTGTCTGTCAGGAGAATTTGACAAGATGAGCCTCTCCAGTTTGATTTATGCAGGAGGAAAAGGGGGAACTCTGCTGAGACTGAGATGAGGTCTGGTATATGGAAAGTAGAGGCTAATAAGGAGATCCAAGTAAACCACACAGCTAGCAAACTACAAGACAAAGTGGCACCTTAACCTTCGGCCATCTGATAGGGACATGCATTTGAGAAGTCTTCCAGTTTTAAATTTGTACCACCAAGGAACCCCTTCCAATTTGGAATTTTATTTTACAAATTATTTTCAAATTACTCTGAGAGTTCCCTACAGGCTAAAAGTAGTGTGGGGTATATTTATTAATTTGTTCAACAGGACTTTTTAAATACCTACTGCACTGTAAGTAAATGCTAGTGGCTGGGACAGGAATTAAAGACAGTGTTTGTCTAAGGGGTGAGGGACTAGAGGCAGAGTAAGCTTACCTACAAATAAACAAATGCAATGAAATATCAGGAGTATTCCAGAAGTGATAGCTTGTGAGGCAAAGATGATAGAGTTGTCATTTCCATTTGTGGTAAGTGGTGTCTACAACAGAAAATGTTTGAGGGAAGAGGTGAGGCTCAGGTGAAACTTGAAACATTAAGAGATGCTTGACAGAGGAAAGATTGAAAAGGCATTTCAGAAAAAGACATAATTTGAGCAAAGGTATGAGGGTGTGAAACCCACGAGGCAAATATTAGGGTCCCATTTGACTTCATTTGGACACTCTGATCATACCCATCAACTGAAAAGATGTAGAAACTGTGAGAGATGCCCTTAAGTTTAAAACACCCTGAAAATAGGTAAGGAGTAGCTTGCCTTGCCTTGCCTTGCATAGTAAGTATCTTATTTGCCTCTTTCCAAAATGCCACTAATTGGAAACTGCCCCATCAGTATTATGATAGCATTCTAGAGTGGGGGTAGGGTAGGAGCTACAACAATTAATTGATTGTAAGTTGGTTGTAAGGTGTATACAGATTTCAGATGCATTGAAATCTGAACACAAATGTATGTCATAGAGTTGAGGAAGCACAGAATATTGAGCCTTCCCATACCACCTACTCCAAGTAGGATACTACACTGGACCTTTGCTCAGTGGGGCCAATTGAGAGTTTCCTGAGCCACTCAGATAACCAGGTTGTTAGCATCCCTGGCTTCATAGTTTACCTGGTGTGGGGGCAGAGCCCCAGAAAGTAGTTTCCAGGCTCTAGGCCTTACATAGACAGGTGCTGGCTCAGGTAGTAAATGGCCATCAACTGTGATTGCATGGCCATCAGCTGTGGCTAGTTGGCCGTCAGCTGTAACCAGTGAGCCATTGGCCACAATATAACTGCTGTGGCTAGGCTAGCAAAAAATAGGGGGTTAGCAAGAAGATGGTGTCTGAGCTAACAAGAGCGGATTGCAGAGAGGCGGATGCTGCCAGTGAGAATATAGTGGCATGACTCCCGTATCTATGGCTCCATGGGTGTTCCTTTTTGGCCTCACCATATCCTGCGTTCTTATGTGGGGAGTGGGACCAAAGACCCCACAGGCCACCTGTGGGGACAGAGCCCCAGAAAGTAGTTTACAGGCTCTCGGCCTCACGTGGAGGACTGCTGGCTCGGGTAGTAGATGGCCGTCAGCTGTGGCTGATTGGCCGTCAGCTGTAGCCATTGAGCCATTAGCCACTAATATAACTGCTGCGGCTACGAAGGAGAGCCGAGGAGAGTGGAGGAGAGTGAAAGAGAGTCGTCGGTGGGTTGCAGACAAAACGGACAGCAGGTCGCACGTCCAGTGAACCCAGCCTCCAGTGAGACCGTAGTGGTATGACTCCCCTACCTATGGCTCCGTGGGTGTTCCTTTTTGGCCTCACCATATCCTGCGTTCTTGTATGGGGAGCGGGACCAGAGACCCTGCAGGCCTCCCCGCACGACAAATGGCGCAGCGAGCAGGGTCTCCCGCACGACAAATGGCGCAGCAAGCAGGGTCTCCTGCATGACACATGGTGCAGCGAGCAGGGTATGGCGCCGGCCAAGGCTCTCCGAGGGATGGTAGAGCAGTTTGTGCGTGTGAAAACGCAGTCTCAGGAAGCCCATGAGGAGCCGCGCCAGAGAGGGGGAGCACAGTCTGCCTGGGAGAGATGTGACCCCTCGGTGAATTGGTGGTCCTCTCGAGCCTCCGGATGGCATGCCGCCCTGTTGGCCATAGCAGGCATTACCGGCTTTTTGGTGGGCTCCTGCTGTAGGCTCTGAGGGCTGTGGACATCTTACATCGAGGCCTCCACCCACTCAGACACCTGGCACGGTGAGCAAGATTCCGACCAGGTGGAAATGGCGTCTGACTCTGGGCAGGAGGACGTGTGGCCCCCACACAGTGTGTGGTGTTCGGTGGCCACTGTTCTCAAGGGTTGGACCCCCAAGGAGGGATGGGAGGACATGGACGGCTCTCCGGCCAGCGTGGAGAGGGCCCTGCAGGCTCTGGCTGAGCAGTTGCCAGAGGAGGAGAAGGCTACAGCCGGCCGCGTGGGCTGGATGTTCCTCAAGGCCTTGAGTCTCAACACGGAAAATGTGCTTAATGAAGTGGCCCGGGTGCCTGACCAGGTGTCCCGGTTGGAAGCGCTGGAAGCCCGGGTCCGCCTGTTAGAACAGGGGCCCCACAGTGGAGACTCTGAGGCAGAGGCGGAGGAAGCAAGTGGAGACAATGTAGCTCCCAACCCCCAAGCCCGGCCAATCTTGAAGCAAAGGGTAAAACGTGAGCAACCTTTGGGCCCTGGGGGCGTTGCTGCCGGCAACCCAGCTGTGACTGAGTTCACAACCTACACCCCATACACTCCCACTGAGTTGCAGGAGCTGGGGAGGCGGTACAGACAGCGCCCTGGAGAGCCAGTCTCGGCTTGGCTGTTACGTTTATGGGATGAGGGAGCAGACAGCATTCTCTGCTCCCCAGGCGAGATGGAAAAGCTAGCCTTCGTGACAGTGCATCCGTCCCTGCGACAAAGGTTACAAAACTGCCATAGGTTGGCCAACAACCAGGGCAACCATTCTCTAATGGCGTGGCTCACGGCTGCGGTACGCACCATATGGGAACAGGCTGGCGAGCTGCCAGACACTGTGAGTCAATGGCAGTCATATACAGAACTTACGCAAATAATCCGTGAAATGGGTATGAGACATGCTATTTTTAACCTCAACATGCAGGGCCCAGATGACGAGATTTTACTGCCAGCATGAGAGATCTGGTTTTGGACACTGCACCTGCGAGTGCTTTTGGATCCTTGGTTGCTATTCTTACACCGTATGTAGGCGACGGATCCATGAAGTTACAACTGCCATGGCCACCCTAGGGGATGTTGAAAGCCGGAGGTGAAGGAAGTTAAGACAGGAGGTCCGCACAGTTGAGACCTGGAAGCCCAAACCAAAGGTAAAGGGGCGAGGTCGCGGGCCTCAGAGAGTAACACGCGCACAGATGTGGCGTGATCTCGTGGCAGCAGGGGTCGATAGGAAGAAAATAGACCAGCAACCCAACGCACTCCTGCTTGAACTTTGGAAACAGTTGCGTCCGGAACAACAATTCAGGAGAAACATAAAGGAGGAGTCTGGCAAAGCGCGACCCGTGTCCCTCCAGGACTTCATGCAGCCACTTGAGGCCGACTCCTTGCAGCTTGATTAGGGGTGGGGCCAAGGTACCCGGTCAGAGGGGACGAGCAGGGACCAGAGGCCCCACGTGGAACTGTCCATACATTGGTCCCCTTCGAATGTACAGAGGGTTTTGGCTCTAGTTGACACTGGTGCTGACTGCAGTCTCGTTTATGGGAACCCAGAACTGTTCCCCGGACCAGCAATCTGCATTGATGGCTACGGGGGGAAAGATTGTGACTGTGAAAGCCGTTTCCTTACCACTGGGTATAGGAAGGCTCCCTCCTCGTACCTACAAGGTTTATGTCTCCCCCGTTCCGGAGTATATTCTAAGGGTGGACGTGCTACATGGCCTCAGCTTACAGACGTCGGTAGGAGAGTTCCGTCTCCGGATCCGGGTGGTGAAAGCGGTGACACGCGGGCATGCTCACCACCCTCCTCAAGTGTTGCCACAGCCCTGGCGCATGGTTACAGTGCGACAGTACCGCCTGCCAGGAGGACAGGAGGAGATCGGTCGTACAATATTGGAATTGGAGAAGGCACATATTGTGAGGCCAACGCACAGTCCCTTTAACTCCCCAGTATGGCCTGTCAAGAAGCCAGATGGGACCTGGCGAATGACTGTGGACTGTAGGGAGTTAAATAAGGTGACGCCACCCTTGCACGCTGCAGTGCCTTCAATTCATGATTTCATGGATCGTCTGACTGTCCACCTAGGGACATATCACTATGTAGTGGACTTGGCCAATGCTTTTTTCTCCATTGACATTGCACCCGAGTGTCAAGAGCAGTTTGCTTTTACTTGGGATGGGCGTCAGTGGACTTTTCAAGTCCTTCCGCAAGGATACTTGCACAGCCCCACTATCTGCCACGGGCTTGTGGCCCAGGATTTGGCACAGTGGGATCACCCATCCTCTGTGGCCTTGTTTCATTATGTTGATGACATTCTGTTAACCTCAGATTCTCTTTCTGATTTAGAGCAAGCAGCTCCCTCTCTTCTCCGCCACCTGAAGTCACGCGGCTGGGCGGTGAATGAGGAAAAAGTCCAAGGCCCTGGCTTATCCGTCAAGTTTTTGGGTGTTGTGTGGTCGGGTAAGACAAAGGTTATACCTGAGGCAATCATTGACAAAATACAAGCCTTTCCCTGGCCGACCAAGGTCTCCCAACTGCAGACGTATTTGGGTCTGCTAGGATATTGGTGGGCGTTTGTACCCCATTTAGCACAAATGGCAAGGCCCTTGTACAATATGATAAAAAAGGGAGCCTCATGGGATTGGACTGAGGCTATAGAGCAAGCCTTCATTGCCACAAAACGGGCAGTGCAGCAGGCACAGGCTCTGCAAGTAGTGGACCCAGGCCGCCCATTTGAACTTGATGTTCATGTAACCCAAGAGGGGTATGGATGGGGCCTCTGGCAACGGCAGGAGCGTCTCCGGTTGCCAGTGGGATTTTGGTCCCAATTATGGAAAGGAGCGGAGGTCCGCTACTCTCTAATAGAGAAACAGCTGGCTGCTGTGTATGCAGCCCTAGTGGCCACAGAAGCCATCACAGGAACGGCATGCGTATTGGTTAGAACAACGTATCCTGTCCAGGGGTGGGTCCGTACGTGGACCCAGGGACCCAAAATAGGGGTGGCACAGACCACCACCCTCGCCAAGTGGGGTGCCTACTTGGAGCAACGTAGCACCCTTAGTTCAAGCCCTTTGAGCACAGAGCTACAACAGGTCCTGGGGCCTGTGGAGCTTGTAGCCCAGGCTGAGCCAAGTGCTCTGCCTAGAGGGGAGGACTTGGAGCCCTCGCCCTACAAAGAAGGACAGTCCCCAGTACCTGAGGATGCCTGGTTTACCGATGGTTCTAGCCGAGGGGCTGCAGCTGTTTGGACGGCTATTGGTGTGCAGCCCAAAACAGACACCATTTGGTTTGATACTGGGATGGGCCAGAGTAGCCAGTGGGCTGAATTACGGGCTGTGTGGATGGTGATCAGCCATGAGCCTGGGCCCCTAGTTATTTGCACTGACAGCTGGGCGGTGTTCCGGGGCCTAACGTTGTGGCTCCTACATGGAAACACCAAAACTGGTTGGTGGGACACCGTCCACTGTGGGGTCAAGCCATGTGGCAGGACCTCTGGGACCTAGGGCAGAGAAAGGAGGTGACCTTAATGCATGTCACAGGTCACTCCCCCTTAGTGTCCCCAGGTAATGATGAAGCAGACGCCCTAGCACGGGTACGATGGTTAGAGCGGGCTCCTGCCACTGATGTGGCCCATTGGCTGCATAGGAAATTACAGCACGCTGGAAGCCGAACCATGTGGCAGGTGAGCAGACGCTGGGGCCTGCCTTTGAAATGGCAGGAGATAGCAGATGCCTGCTATGACTGTGCCGTCTGTGCCCAGGACAGCCCCCAAAGGCGGAGGCTCCCTGGGAGACACAGCAGATTACGCGAGGGAGGGTGCCCTCACTCGCTGCAAGTGGATTACATTGGACCCCTGCCTAAGGCCCGCAATGCGATATATGCATTTACAGCAGTGGACACTGCTACGGGGTTGATGTTTGCTTGGCCCTGTCCGGCTGCGGATCAGCGGCATACAGTGGTCGCTTTACACGGCTGTGCGCCTCTATGGGCGCCCCAAGTCATTGAAAGTGACAGGGGTACCCATTTTACGGGGCAAGAAGTGCAGCGCTGGGCTGCCAGGATGGACGTGCAATGGTTGTTTCACACCCCGTACAATCCGCAAGCAGCTGGCATGATTGAACGTTATAATGGTCTTTTGAAGCAAGGTCTCCGGGTGTCAAAACACCCTCCCACGATGCGTGACTGGGCCTCGCGTCTATGGGACGTCCTGAGAGTCCTGAATGAGAGACCACGGAAGGGAGGGCCCGCGCCAGTAGAAGCTCTGCTACATCGAACGGCCGCTCCCATTCAATTACAAGTTACCACCAGTGAGACTCTGTTAAAGCCAGGCTACGGCAGAAATGGGAACATTTTGCTGCCAGCACCCACATGCTTGAAAGCAGGGGAACGGCAGCAATGGACTTGGCCCTGGCAGGTCAAAAGCCCCCACTGTCAGTGGTTGGGTCTGATAGCCCCATGGGGGGCCGGTTTGACTCATGATTTGCAAGTGACGCCAGGGGTGGTGGCTGAGTGGCCACCACAAGTGACTGTAGTATACAGAGGTCCCGATACAGGGATGATTTTGCGAGGGAACTATGTGCTCTCACTATGGCCTATTATGGGGTCCCCTGTTCTGTTACATGTTGAAACTATGCAAGGGACCCCAAGCACTGCCATAAAGGTCTGGTACCACAAACCGGGAAAGGTGCCAGTGGCAGCAACCCTCCTTTCCCAGGAAGAAGCTGGCATGTATCCTCCCAGATGCAAGGGATTTGCCATTGTTGGTTCCTAAGACTACCATTTCTTTTCGTCCATAGGTGTCAGTAGGCTAATATGACACAGGGACCCTCGCGGAAGACGCTTGTCGCGTAGATTGTGAGGCAAGAACCTGTAGGGGTGGAGTGTGGGGACAGAGCCCCAGAAAGTAGTTTACAGGCTCTCGGCCTCACGTGGAGGAGTGCTGGCTCGGGTAGTAGATGGCCGTCAGCTGTGGCTGATTGGCCGTCAGCTGTAGCCATTGAGCCATTAGCCGCTAATATAACTGCTGCGGCTACGAAGGAGAGCCGAGGAGAGTGGAGGAGAGTGAAAGAGAGTCGTCGGTGGGTTGCAGACAAAACGGACAGCAGGTCGCACGTCCAGTGAACCCAGCCTCCAGTGAGACCGTAGTGGTATGACTCCCCTACCTATGGCTCCGTGGGTGTTCCTTTTTGGCCTCACCATATCCTGCGTTCTTGTATGGGGAGCGGGACCAGAGACCCTGCAGGCCTCCCGACGACAAATGGCGCAGCGAGCAGGGTCTCCCGCACGACACCACCCTGAATGACAAATGGTGCAGCGAGCAGGGTATGGTGCTGGCCAAAGCTCTCCGAAGGATGGTGGAGCAGTTTGTGTGTATGAAAGCTCAGTCTCAGGAAGACCAGGAGGAGCAGCTGCCGGAGAGCTGGACCCCCGTGGAGGGGTGGCAGGACCTGGACGGTTCTCCTACCAGCACAGGAAAAGCCATGCAGCTGCTGGAGAGATGGATCCCCATGGAGAGGTGGAAAGATGTGGACGGTTCCCCAACCAGCACAGGCCAGAGAAAGCAAAGGTCGTTGCGGACCTGTGGGCTGGGAAGTGCTTACTGAGGCAGCCCGGATGTGGGACTTGTCCCAGGAGGAAAGGCTTGCTGAGTCCTCCGTGGGAGATGCGGGTGAGGTCAAGGTCGTCCCTAACCCCCAGGACAGCCCTGGCAAATGACTATGGACTATGGAGAATTGCCTTCCATCACTAATTTAATGGACCGCTTGACTGTTTGGGAACTTACAACCATGTAGTGGAACTAGGGGATATTTGCTTTTGTGTCTTGACTGGCCACCATTGAGAATATGAAAGCACCTTGACTGTGAGTCGCTGTTGTCCCAGCACGGTACCCTGAGAGGCCCAGGGAGAGTGGCAGTGCCCTGAGAGCCCTGGCTATGTCCGAGGAGACTAGTGGTACCCTAAGAAGCCCAGGAAGTCTGGCTGTGCCCAGAAGCACTGGTGGTGCCCTGAGAAACCCTGGCTGTGCCCAGAGAGCCTGGCTGTGTCCAGGATATTGCATTCACCTCCAGGCTCCTCGCACAGGGCCCCTCGCGGAAGATGCTTGTCGCGTAGATTGTGAGGCGAGAGCCTGTAGGGGTGGAGTGTGGGGGCAGAGCCCCAGAAAGTAGTTTACAGGCTCTCGGCCTCACGTGGAGGAGTGCTGGCTCGGGTAGTAGATGGCCGTCAGCTGTGGCTGATTGGCCGTCAGCTGTAGCCATTGAGCCATTAGCCGCTAATATAACTGCTGCGGCTACGAAGGAGAGCCGAGGAGAGTGGAGGAGAGTGAAAGAGAGTCGTCGGTGGGTTGCAGACAAAACGGACAGCAGGTCGCACGTCCAGTGAACCCAGCCTCCAGTGAGACCGTAGTGGTATGACTCCCCTACCTATGGCTCCGTGGGTGTTCCTTTTTGGCCTCACCATATCCTGCGTTCTTGTATGGGGAGCGGGACCAGAGACCCTGCAGGCCTCCCCGCACGACAAATGGCGCAGCGAGCAGGGTCTCCCGCACGACACCACCCTGAATGACAAATGGTGCAGCGAGCAGGGTATGGTGCTGGCCAAAGCTCTCCGAAGGATGGTGGAGCAGTTTGTGTGTATGAAAGCTCAGTCTCAGGAAGACCAGGAGGAGCAGCTGCCGGAGAGCTGGACCCCCGTGGAGGGGTGGCAGGACCTGGACGGTTCTCCTACCAGCACAGGAAAAGCCATGCAGCTGCTGGAGAGATGGATCCCCATGGAGAGGTGGAAAGATGTGGACGGTTCCCCAACCAGCACAGGCCAGAGAAAGCAAAGGTCGTTGCGGACCTGTGGGCTGGGAAGTGCTTACTGAGGCAGCCCGGATGTGGGACTTGTCCCAGGAGGAAAGGCTTGCTGAGTCCTCCGTGGGAGATGCGGGTGAGGTCAAGGTCGTCCCTAACCCCCAGGACAGCCCTGGCAAATGACTATGGACTATGGAGAATTGCCTTCCATCACTAATTTAATGGACCGCTTGACTGTTTGGGAACTTACAACCATGTAGTGGAACTAGGGGATATTTGCTTTTGTGTCTTGACTGGCCACCATTGAGAATATGAAAGCACCTTGACTGTGAGTCGCTGTTGTCCCAGCACGGTACCCTGAGAGGCCCAGGGAGAGTGGCAGTGCCCTGAGAGCCCTGGCTATGTCCGAGGAGACTAGTGGTACCCTAAGAAGCCCAGGAAGTCTGGCTGTGCCCAGAAGCACTGGTGGTGCCCTGAGAAACCCTGGCTGTGCCCAGAGAGCCTGGCTGTGTCCAGGATATTGCATTCACCTCCAGGCTCCTCGCACAGGGCCCCTCGCGGAAGATGCTTGTCACGTGGATTGTGAGGCGAGAGCCTGTAGGGGTGGAGTGTGGGGGCAGAGCCCCAGAAAGCAGTTTCCAGGCTCTCGGCCTCACATAGAAAGGTGCTGGCTCAGGTAGTAAATGGCCATCAACTGTGATTGCATGGCCATCAGCTGTGGCTAGTTGGCTGTCAGCTGTAACCAGTGAGCCATTGGCCACTAATATAACTGCTGTGGCTAGGCTAGCAAAAAATAGGGGGCTAGCAAGAAGATGGTGGCTGAGCTAGCAAGAGCGGATTGCAGAGAGGAGGATGCCGCCAGTGAGAATATAGTGATATGACTCCCCTACCTATGGCTCCATGGGTGTTCCTTTTTGGCCTCACCATATCCTGCGTTCTCTTGTGGGGAGTGGGAGTAGAGACCCCACCTGCCACCCTGCATGACACCTGGTGTAGCAAACAGAGGTTACATGTTGTCTCCGACCTTGAGGTCCACCAGTATCAGCACCATTTACTGATCACCTTGCTAACCTCCACTGCTATTACTTATATAATATATGAAGGCTTGGATAGACCGGATATCGACATGTCCCAGGAAAGAAACACAGCTGGAAACCTGCAGACCCACATCTGTCTCCAGGCTGGGAAACCTGTGCTCCTTCTGCCGTATGATATTCACTCTCTAGTTTGGTCTCTATTTCCCTGATTGTGCTGCTCCAAGTTAAGCCACTCAATATATGTGTTGCATTTAGTAATGAAGACCTGCACCAGGTGGAAGACGGCCAACTGGTTCAAAAAGAATATTTTAACCTGTAGAGCAGAATCAAACTAGTGAAACAAACCTGGCAGAGACTGATGCATATAATACCTCTATTCCAACCATTTCATTATGCACACTCCGAATACAACAAGGCACAGAGACACTAACAAGGCGAGAAAGACATGTTTGATTTTGTATTTGGGTCAAGCAAACTAAGAAGTTGATGATGAATAAATAACATCTCCTGGAAAATGTTTAACTTTCAATAAGTTAATAAGCAGACTCTAGTAAGATGGAAAATGATTGCCATCCTTTGTTTTCATGTAAAATCAAATGTATTTTCTCTCACTGTCTTGCTGTCTCTCGCTGAAGCTCTCAGTGTCAGGTGAACACTGTCCTGACTAAAGGGGATACCAGGTGTAGCTTTCTACACCGTTTGCACTGGTGGAGTCTGCAGTTTTAGTCTGATTTCCTCTTTTCTATGGATCCACTCTCTGTAGAGTCAAGACTCTGCTAGCCTACTGGGCTGGAATCTCGGGCTTTCATTCAGTAGTCATGGGCAGAAATCCTGTGAAGGATCTAGCCAACTGAAGGTTGTTTCCACTTCTCCACTTCAGCAGGCATAATGGGGATGGCCATTTGCTTGGAGGGTTGGAGAGAACATGGGCTCTAACTAATCACTGAGTGCAGTAATGACCACCATTTCTCCTTGTCTGCAATCCCTGTACCTCCCTCTTAACAGTTCCTGTGTCCAAACTCTCCTCTCCATTCCTCTGCCTTCATCAGGTCCTCAACACCTTTTCGCTGAACTAAAGTAATGGTCACCGAGTGGTTGTTCCTTCCTTCCTTCCTTCCTTCCTTCCTTCCTTCCTTCCTTCCTTCCTTCCTTCCTTCCTTCCTTCCTTCTTTCTTTTTAAAGTTTATTGGTGTGACAATTGTTAGTAAAGTTACATAAATTTCAGGTATTCAATTCTGTGTTACATCCTCTATAAATCACATTGTGTGTCCACCACCCAGAGTCAGTTCTCCTTCCATCACCATATATTTGATCCCCCTTACTCTTATCTCCCACCCTCCACCCCCCTTACCCTCTGGTAACCACTAAACTGTTGTCTACGTCTACGAGTTTTTGTTTCTCATCTGTTTGTCTTGTCATTTTGTTGTTTTTGGTTCATATACCGCATATCAGTGAAATCATAGGGTTCTCTGCTTTTTCTGTCTGATTTATTTCGCTTAGCATTATAATCTCGAGATCCATCCATGTTGTCACAAATGGTCCTATTTCATCTTTTCTTACCCCCGAATAGTGTTCTATTGTGTGTATATACCGCAACTTTTTTATCCATTCGTCTATTGAAGGACATTTTGGTTGTTTCCATGTGTTGGCCACTGTAAATAAAGCTGCAATGAACATTGGGGCACACTTGTCTTTATGGATAAATGCTTTCAGATTTTTGGGGTAGATACCCAGGAGAGGTATTGCTGGGTCATATGGTAATTCTATTCATAATTTTTTGAGGACCCTCCATACTGCCTTCCATAGCAGCTGCACCAATCTGCATTCCCACCAACAGTGTATGTTCCTTTTTCTCCACAGCCTCTCCAACACTTGTTACTATTTGTCTTGTTGATGACAGCCATTCTAATTGGGGTGAGGTGATATCTCATTGTGGTTTTGATTTGCATTTCTCTGATGATTAGTGATGTTGAGCATTTTTTCATATGTCTATTTGCCATTTGTATGTCCTCTTTGGAGAAATGTCTCTTCAGGTCCTCTGTCCATTTTTTAATTGGGTTGTTTAATTTTTGTTGTTGAGTTGTATGAGTTCCTTGTATATTTTGGATATTAGTCCCTTATCAGAGGCACTTTGAAAGATTTGTTTGAAAAATCTTTTCCCATTTAGTTGGTTGTCTCTTTATTTTGTCGATAGTTTCTTTTGCTGTGCAGAAGCTTTTGAGTTTGATATAGACCCATTCATTTATTTTAGCTTTTACTTCCCTTGCCTTTGGAGTCAAATTCATAAAATGCTCTTTGAACCCAAGGTCCATAAGTTTAGTCCTATGTTTTCTTGTATGCAGTTTATTGTGTCAGGTCTTATGCTTAAGTCTTTGATCCATTTTGAATTAACTTTGGTACCTGGTGACAAATAGCAGTCCACTTTCATTCTTTTGCACGTGGCAATCCAATTCTGCCAGCACCATTTATTGAAGGGGCTGTCTTTCCTCCGTTGTATGTTTTTAGCTTCTTTGTCAAAAATTATCTGTCCATATTTATGTGGTTTATTTCTGGGTTCTCAATTCTATTCCATTGGTCTATGTGTCTGTTTTTCTGCCAATACCATGCTGTTTTGATTATTGTACCCCTGTAGTACAAGCTAAAGTCAGGAAGTGTGATTCCTCCATTATTGTTCTTTTTTCTTAAGATTGCTTTGGCTATTCGGGGTCTTTTGTGGTTCCAAACAAATCTGATCTCAAATAACAGAGAACTGGGCGGTTGTTCTTTCAACCCTGCTTCTCACTCTTTGCTTCATCCTCCTCACTGAAGACAAAGGTTTAGCACAACTTTGATCCTATCACTCCCCTCTTCAAGGTCTCTAAGAGACTCCTTGGTGCTTACAAACCAAACTTCAAACAAAGCCAATAAAACCCTTTATGATCTGGCACATACTTTTCCCAGTCTTAGTTCTTGAAACAGTCTCCTGGATCACCCTGGTCTGGACTTGCCAAAACATCTTCAATTCTCCCACCTGCTTTGTTTTCTTCAAAGCCCTCCATTGCTTTGTTTTCTTTCCATCTACTTAGTGGATATCAGGAATCTTTCGAGCTTAATCTCAAACTTTGTCTTTCTAAGAAGTCTTCCCAGATTTCATAAGGGTAACTGACCACGTATGAAATCTGCTCTTGATTCCCCCTATATCATTCAAGTGCATAGGTTTTGGGGTTATGAAGTAAAGACATAAGACTGTGCTATGGACTGAATGTTTGTGTCCTTTAAATTCATATGTTGAAGCCCTAATCCCCAGTGTGATGGTGTTTGGAAGAGGTGCCTTTGGGAGTGTTATGAATTTGTCAAATTAACACTTGTTAAATGGAGCTCAGGGTGCTGTATGTGAGCTGTCGTGCAAAACAGACCATATGAGGAATTGAAATAAAGACGTTTTTTATCCAGAGACCCTGAAAGAAGTACTCAGAAGCTCTCAGGCCACAGGCTGAAATCAGGGCAGAGAGCTGATAGAGGGAGAGACAGGGTCTGGGGCTCATGACTTTATGAGAGTCTATGGCTGTACCCAGAGTAAGGCAGGATTGGTCAATTCAAACAAAAAGTACATGGCTCTGGTAAGCACCTTGGGGATCTTATCTAAGGGGCACACAAGGGGAAGGCCCTGGGAGGCAGGGGAGACTATCAGTCATGAGGTCTGTTGGGGAAATTGTATCAGCAACTTATTAGGCTGGTGTAAAAGTAATTGAGGTTTAAAAGGTTAAAGGTAATTGCAAATAACTTTTAATTGCCAATTACCACAATCACTTTTGCACCAACCTAATACATCTTCTTGTGACTCTGTGAGCTGCTATCTAGAGCATGTGCTTTCATGAGGGACACGTGTCAGTTTAAGGTCACTGCGGGCCACACCACCAACCAAAATGTATGATGAGGCAGCAATACCATGGAGTAACTTAGCTAAACTCTCTACAGTGTGGTAATTGGGTTGTGAGGGTAGAGCCTGTATGATGGGATTAGTGCCCTTCTAAGAAGAGATAAGAGAGAAATGACCTGTCATATGAGGCTACAGTGAAAAGGTATCTCTGCAAACCAGAAGAGGGGTCTCACCAGGAACCAAACTGGCTGGCAACTTGATCTTGGATTTTCTAGCCAACAAAACTGTGAGAAAAAAACTTTTATCATTTAAGTCTCCCTGTCCACGGTATCCTGAGCAGACTAAAAAAGACAGGATTGATACTATCCCAGAAAAATCTTTATGTGCAGTTAGAGAGCTACATGGGTCATCTGGAATCAGATAGATCAAAACCTAAATGCATGTTTGAAGAGGACTTATTGCTAACAAAACTGCAAAATGCATCCTGGAAAATGCAAAAAAAGGAAAGAAAAAATTGAACAATCTCCCTCCCTCAATTAAAAAACCTATTACCTCTTTGATCTTCAAGATACTAAATGTGGTGGAGTGAGAAGAATGCCAGGGGAGCTGTGAAGTTCCCAAGGAAGACATACCTCGTCAGATCCTCTTCGGACATGGTGAAGAGATTGGGAGAAAATGGATAGAGACATTCCTTCTGGAAAACAGAATCAAAGCCTAATCAAGGAGTATCCCTTGCCCCCTGCATCACCTGGATTTCATAACTGGGCCAGTGACTTCTGTGTGTCCTTCATTCTTTCATGTTCAAACTGGGAGTTTTCATTGTAATTTTCCTACCCTTGGCCCACCATTGCTATCAAGTGGGCATGTATCTGTGCTGGCAGGTGGCTCTTACTGGGCCATGAACAACAAGATGGGTCTTGTGTTGTCTCCCAGGAGAGGGCGGGTGTGCTTCATGGCAACCAGAAGGAGGGACCAGGAGGAATATAATGCCTTGATGCTCATCTAGTCTGTTTCCTTTTTCTCCTGCTCATTTGAGAAAACACTTTCTAGCTCCTTTCAACAAATACATACTTGCTAAAGTTAGATGGAACTTTAGGACTGAATTCTGGTCCCTGGAATATGAATGGAAGTTGCTGTCTATTCAGGACTGGCTCTAAACCCCCTCTCACAGGAGGCTCCACAATTTCTCTCATTTCCATCTTCCAAGTGGATTTTGATACCCAGGGACACTTTGGGGGCTGCACATGGAAAATAGTGAGGCTTCTGTAATGAAACAGAGAGGCCCCCTTCCTGGCTTAGGACTATGCCATGAGTGAGCAATGAGCTTTAGTCGGTTTAGGCTTCTGAGTTTTGGGGTTGTTTGCTCTAGCTATCGTCCTACTCTGACAGCTCCTATCCAATTTCTGTCTGTAACCTCAGCATTGAGCAGGGTTCCTGGAACATTGCAGGTGCTCAGTTTATACTTGTTGAATTGATGAATAAAGTTATGCACTGAATTTTAAATAAGAATAAAACATGATGATCTGCTATGTGACAAGAACTGAGGAAAATACTGCAGAAAAATAATGACTAAAATATTGTTTCATCCCTTAAACAGTTAAAATACATATGTGTTAAAAATTATATTTCACTTTACTTTATTCAATAACTTTGTTCCTTAACTGTTTGGAAACATCTTACATTAAAAGCAGCTGTAATAGAGTGAAATTCAAGGACAATAACAATCAAGAATCAAGATCAGGGAAACAGAAGTTTTAATGGGCAGTCAAGATCAAGACAAAAACACGAGACTAATAGCCAAGTAACACTTCACCTTGTTCCTGGAGTTGAGCATCTTTACCCTCTTGGAAGCTAAAGTGTAAAATAGGCATAGCTAGACACCAATTTTTATTTTAAGAGAGGAAAACCCAGAAGAAACAAAACTGCGTGCTGTGAAATATAAGTAGCCATTATTTTTCAGCACCCCAAACTCCTTTTGAACTTGAAACTGAGACTATTCCACTTTCCATTAACAACTGGAGTCATACTTTTTAGAATTGGGAAGCCTGTTAGCATTCAATTATTTTTTTCAAGCAGAAGTTTTATTTAAAATGTAACAGAAATAGTTCTTTAAAATGCTAGTGTAGTACTTGTATTTAGGTACACTTGAATTTAACTCAAAATTTTAAGCTAGTTACTCCATACTAAGGGAAGGAAAAGTGATTTTTGATAGATACAGACTAAGTGACTAATATATCATAAGCACTAGTAAGGGGGGCGGGGGTGGGGGGTGGGAGGTGAGGGTAAGGGGGATCGAATATATGGTGATGGAAGGAGAACTGACTCTGGGTGATGAAAACACAATGGGATTTATAGATGATGTAATACAGAATTGTACACCTGAAATCTATGTAATTTTACTAACAATTGTCACCCCAATAAATTTAATTAAAAAAAAAAAAAGCACTCAATAATCATGAGTTAAATGAATGTTGTACCCACCATCAGGTTAAATTTCAACTGAATTAGAGTTGGTTACTTTTCACAGATTGAACTTTATTTAAGTTCCTTTCAATAGGCCTTACATAACACAACATCACGTTGATTTTAATAAAATGTGCATTGATTAAGGTTAAAATGTCAGTTTTCTGTCCTTAACACAATCTCCGAGAGTCATTAAAAAATGTAATCTTATTAAATCAATTCTATTCATTTATTTTAATTAGGATAGCTTTTTATTTGAACTTTTTACTTTGGAAGACGTTTGATCAAGATTTAGCAAAGAATGAATCACTTTGTTCCAATGCATTCTTCAGATTACTAAAGAAATAAACTGCAATTATGTTGTCTTGATGGTCTTACTCAAAGATGTAAATAAAATACATCTGTCACACCACTTTAATTTTCACTTTGGGGGTTAGAAGGACAAATGTTTGAAAAGATACTTTTTTTGGAGCCAAATGATATTTATCTTTTGATCTAGAGACAGATTCTGAAGACAAAGCAGAAGAGGTTGGTCTGTGGAACCCTTCTTCTTTCAGCAATTTTCTCCCCTTTGTACATTTTCTTTTTCTTTACATCACTTTATTTTTTTTTTCACATTAGAGAAGATAGGTAAACAAGTGTCTCTCAAGATGCTAATGGCAGATTAAGTTTCATGTGACTCATTATGTAAGAATTTTTGTTTTTTAATGGGAGAAAATGCCTTGGTTTTTCAATCACAACCTCATTTCTAACTCTTGACTGGATATGACTGCCTGACCCACAGTAAAAGCAAAACCAAACTCTGATTAAAGACTCCACCAAAAGACTATTAGAAACAACAAACATAAAGTTGCAGGAAGATTAGTGTACAAAAATCCATTGTATTCCTCTTTATTAACGATGAAATATCAGAAAAATAAATGAATAAAAAAATTAGTTTGCAATTGCAACAAAAGGATAAAATACCTAGGAATAAACTTAACAAAGGAAGAGAAAGACCTATGCACTAAAAACTATAATACATTGTTCAAGGGAATAGAAGAAGTCACACACACACACACACACACACACACACACACATACACACAAAGATATTCCATGTTCATGTATTGGAGAATCAACATATTTTAAATGGCCATATTACCTAATTTAATGCAATTCCCATTAAAATTGCAAAGGCATTTTTCAAGAAATAGAACAAAAAATCATCAAATATCTGTGGAACCACAAAAGACCCCGAAAAGCCAAAACAATCCTAAGAAAAAAGAAGAAACCTGGAGGTATCACACTTCCTGGCTTCAAATTATACTACAAAACTACAATAATCAAAACATATAGCATTGGTGGAAAAATAGACACACAGACCAGTGGAACAGAATTGATAGCCTGGAAATAAACCCACATGTATATAGGCAACTAATTTTTCACTAAGGAGCCAGAAACATATAATGGGGAAAGGAAAGCCTCTTCAATAAGCAGTGTTGGGAAAATTGGGAAGCCATGTGCAAAAGAATGAAGGTAGACTGCTATCAGACACCACATGCAAATATTAACTCAAAATTTGACTAAAGACTTAACTATAAGACCTGAAACAATACAATGCATAGAAGAAAACCTGGACCTTGGTCTCAAAGAGGTTTTTGTGAACTTGACCACAAAGGCAAGGAAAATAAAAGCTAAAATACATGGGACTACATCAAATTAAAAAGTTTCTGTACAGCAAGAGAAACCTTCAACAAAACAAAAAGCCATCAATAACCAATCAAATGGGAGAAGATATTTGCAAATGATACCTCCTATAAGGGGCTAATATCCAATATACATAAAGAACTCAAATTCAACAACAACAAAATAATCCAATTAAAAATTAGGCAGAGGATCTGAACAGACACTTTTCCCAAGAAGAAATACAAATGTCCAACAGATATATGAAAAATGCTCAACTTCACTAGCTATAAGGGAAATGCAAATCAAAACCACACTGGGGTACAACCTCATACTAATGAGAATGGCTATTATCAAGAAGACAAGAAATAACAAGTATTGGAGAGATTGTGAAGAAAAAGGAACACTTGGATGCTGCTGGTGGGAATGTAAATTTGCATAGCCACTACGAAAAAGAGTATGGAGTTTCTCCAAAAAATTAACGATAGAGCTACCATATGACCCAACAATTCCTCTTCTGTGTATCCACCTGAAAAATTTTAAAACATTTATTGATGAAGCTATATGTACCCTGTGTTCACTGGAACATTATTCCCAATAGCAAAGACATGGAAACAACCTGTGTCTTTTGCTGGATGATTGGATAAAGAAGATGTGATACATATCTACCACAGAATACTACTCATCCATAAAAAGTGATAAAATATCGCTATTTGTGACAACCTGGATGGATCTTGAGAGTATCATGATGACTGAAATAAGTAAGATGGAAAAGAACAAAAACCATATGATTTTTCTCATATGTGGGATATGAAACAAAACAACAAATGAACAAACTAAACAAAAAAAACCTTATAGATGCAGATAACAGTATAGTGGTTACCAGAGGGGGAGGGGGTAAGGAAAGGATGAAGAGGGGAAAGTGGGTCAAATATATCGTGATGAAAGGAGAATAGACTTTCGGTGATGAGCACACAATGCAATATACAGAAGACATATTATAGGATTGCACACTTGAAACTTCTATGTTATTAAGCAATGTTACCCTATAGTTAATTTTTTAAAAAGACTGATGCACATGTACTTATGTCCAGTAAACCAGTGGGGACTGACCCCTGGCCTGGCTCTTCCCTCAGCTGTGTACCTGGTAATACCAAGTGTTATGCCACTACACTTGGGTCAATGAGTAAGTATAATTAAAACATATTGTAGCTAATTATCTACTTAACTTTTGAATGAGCTATTTGTAAATTTTTTCTGAATATTTTACTATAAAAGGGATGACTTTATAAAGTGTTTCAGACATAAGAGAAATAGATATGTATAAATTTTCCAGGTACAATTAACTTATGTTTATAAGTCCCATCCAATTTTTTTATTCTATGTGTGAAATAATAATTATTAAAAAAGTACGTGCATAAACATTGTACGTTCATGGGTTTCAGAGCACGTGGCCACTATGGAGGGTGAAAAACAGAACAAAGTTAGATAATTGTAAAAATCCACTAACGAATACCAGTAATTTATTTCTTTCCCCCTTCCCTCTCTTTCCTTCACTTTGGTTTTCCTCTGCTAACTTAGTTTTCTGATTCCTCCTCCTCCGTAGACTATGAGCATTTTGAGAATAAGGCCTATCTTTTATTTTTATCCCACTTGTACTCATCATAGCATATAATTCACGGTAAGTGCTCAATCCATGCTTATTGAATGAATGAATAAATGAACGACTGAAAATTACTCTTCTTTGTAAAATTTTAAATAGCATTTTATCCCTGTACTTCTACAAAATAAAAAATTTAAAAAATTCCCTAGAGGAAGTCAATGTAGTAAAATAAAGATTTATTCAGGATTAGTTTCTTTAAAAACTACCTTAACAAAACTTAAATGCAGTTTTCTTAATGATAAAATAGGGCTACGTAATTCTTCCTATAGTCATTCACCAACTATCTAAAGATTTGTTAGAGACTCTACATAAAATATATTATAACAGTCTTTTGCATCCTGTGGCAACCTTGTGGTTACTAACTGCGCTTTCTAATCCCCTCAACTTCTCCGTCATTCTTCACACCCCCATCTAGCAACCCTCAGTTTTCCTCTATGTCTCTGAGACTGTTTCTGATTAGTCTGTTCATTTATTCTATTCTTTAGATTCCAAATATAAGTGAGATCATATGGTATTTGTCTTTCTCTGTCTGCCCTATTTCACTTAGCATAAAAGACAGTTTGGGGAATATAATCAATAATGTTGTAAAGATTTTATATGGTATCTGATGGACACTTGTCTTATTACGGAGACCACCTCAGGGATGGTGTAGATGCCTGATCACTGCCGTGTACACCTGAAGTTGAAGCTGAATAATAATGAATGTCAGCTATAATTATGTGTGTGTGTGTGTGTGTGTGTGTGTGTGTGTGTGTGTAGTCACAGGATGTGGAGTACAGCATAAGGAATAGAGTCAGTGGAACTGTAACAGCTATATACGATGTCAGAGGGGTAGTAGATTAGGGGAGGGGAATTATCACTTTGTGAGATGTACAAGTGTCTAACTATTGCATTGCTTTATACATCTGAAACTAATACACACACACGCGTGCACACAAACACACACACACACACACACACATATATAAAATAACATTCCTGTCCACAAATTGCTTCTAATCTAACTGGAGGAAAAAGAGCAGATATAGGTAACAATATGTGAAAGCACCTAAAATTCCTAAAAATAAAAGAACCATTACAAGAAAAGCTCTGCTACAATCCAGGTGCAAACCCCAGTGGGCTGGAGGAAGCTTCAGGGGAAGCCCAGGTAGGGCATGATGCCCGCTTGTGCTTAAGCGTAGGCGGCTGGTTCACGGACTCAGTAGAGAGGAGGAAAATGGGCAATGCAAGTAGAAAAGGCAGTGTACATAAAATCACTCATGGAAGTGGACATCTTATCATGATTAAAGGCAATGGATAACTGGTCTGCTTGGAACTGGGAGGAAATGAGGTTGGAAGGGTGTATTGGATGATGTGTGGTTAAGATCGTGGGTTTTGGAATGTGATTGTCCTGAGTAGGGCCATGTCTAGTTTGTACAGGGACCAGGTAAATTATTATTTTTTTTTTACTGTGGTCTATATAAACAATTTGATTTAAAAATGTATAACACCCCTATCTAATCATTAGAAAGCATCAGGCAAACCAAAACTGAGAAACACTCTAGTTGTCAAGGTCATGAAAAACAAGGACTGAGAAACGACTATGGTTAGGAGGAGACTGAAGAGACATGATAAGCAAATGCAATGTGGGATCCTGGAACAAAACAAAAGAGACAGAGAGAATAGTAGTGGAAAGATTTTGTGAAAGCCACATGAAGTCTGTAGCTTAGTTAATAGTAGTTCATCATACTAATTTCCTAGTTTTGACAAATGTTTCAGGGCCATGTAAGATGCTAACATTAGAGTAAGCAGAGTGAAAAATATCTTTGCAACTATTCTGTAAATATAAAATATTCCAAGATAAAAAATATATATACATATACATTTTTAAACAGCACTTTGACAGGGAAATTAAACTATTCTGTATGATACTATATCATGGATACATGTTATTGTATATGTTTGTCAAAAACCATAGAATAAACAACACATAGAGTGCACTCTAATGTAAAGTGCTTACTTGGGGTGATAATGATGTGTCAGTGCTGTCAGGTCCATCAATTGCAACAATGTAACACACTGATGGGAATGTTGATGGTGGGAGTGAATGTGTGTGTGTGGGAAGAGGGAATGTGGGAACTGTACTTTCTGTGTAATTTTGCTGTGAACCTGTAAGTGCTCTAAAAATAAAGTATATTAATGAAAAAAACACATTATAATACCACATATATAGGAATCATAGGTTTGTATGAAAACTCTTAGATATAGTGAGCTTCTCACCCTGGAAATCTTCACCCCTCCCCACTTCTGTGTGAACTCAAGTTTTCAAAATCATAAAGTTAAATAAAATAAATTACACACCCTTGACAATAGAAAAAAAAGTTAAATAAAAATCTATCAAAAACGTATTGCAAAATTCATGGGTCCATGAGGTATAGTGATTTATTGGTGAAGATTTAAACAATAGGCAGAAAAGAAGGACTTACTTATTGTTATTGTCCAATCAAGCATGCGGAGATTCTTCATTGTCCAGGCAACATCTCCTGCTGTTTGGATCCAAGAACCATCATTTCATGTTCCTTATTGTCAAAATTACTATTTCTGCAAAATTCCATATCTTCCACCATTACTCATAATACCATCATTTTAGAGAAACTATTTTATAATGAGTTCCCTGAGACTATTTATTTAATGCTGGTAACATCATCACTCCTGAAACTCGGTCCACTGGACCACATAGGAATACCAGTTCTCAGTGACTCTCTAACTTGCTAAATGTGCTTTGTTAATAATGACCACAAATGAAAGTCTTGCACAGTTAAATGTTAATGCCAATTTGTTTCTGGTCATGTGAAATTAACAGTTCAGAGTTTTACCTCATAAATATGGAACAGCACATTTTATAGCTATGTCTTCTCTTGGACTCCTCAGGCTATATAATGGCTGTATTGCTGGATATGATGTCTTTCTAAGTGCCTTCTATAAACCTACCTGTATCAGGAAGCCTATGTGAGTAGTCTATGAAGAGAGTGAGTAAAGCAGTCACATTTATGCAAGGAACGTCTGTCCCTCATCCCGCACAGCTTCTAACTGATATAGAAGAGTGAGCACAATTTTACCACGTTGGAAATTTGTGGTTCTCTTGAGTGGGGGTTCAGCCTTGGGGCCCTGGAGCAACACCATAAGCATGAGTTTTGCCAATCTCTGTGACATTTGGTTGATCCCATGTAGAGAGTAGTGTCGGGAGCACCCCAAAAAGGAGATGGGACTAAGTCTCATGAGTGTCTGAGTCCAGGCTGGGGGCAACCTCAACGTCACTGATCATCCTAGTGAGCCCCAGGGACCATGTGGGACCTAGACACTCTTGAGGAAGGTGGCACTACAAATTCAGGCCCCTGTTGAGCGAGGTGTGGGGCAGAAACCCCACTTGCTTGCTTCTGGCTAAGGGCCATCTGGGAGCTGGGCTTGATCCCCATTCTGCCTCTTCCTAGATGTGAAAGCCAGGCAAGCTGGACCCTGTCTTCCTTTTCTCTAAGATGAAGATACTAATCTCACAGTGTTGTTTTGAAGAATGAATGAGATATTTATTGAGGACCTGTCATACGAGGCGTGACAAATTAAGTTTGCAAACTTGTTGCAACATTGTTGTTAACCTTTTTTGATATCAGAGGGATTATTCATTATGAATTTGTACCAACTGGAACAATAGTTAACCAAGTTTACTACTTGGGAGTGCTGAAAAGGCTGCATGGAAAAGTTAGATGATCTGAACTTTTCTCCAACAATTCGTGGTTTTTGCATCATCATAATGCACCAGCTCACGTGGCACTGTCTGTGAGGAAGTTTTATGCTGGGAAACAAATAACTGTATTGGAACATCCTCCCTACTGCCTGATCTGACCCCCAATGACTTCTTTCTTTACCCAAAATTGAAATATTGAAAGGAAGACATTTTGATGACATTCAGGACATCAAGGGTAATATGATGACAGTTCTGATGGCCATTCCAGAAAAAGAATTCCAAAACTGCTTTGAAGAGTGGACTAGGCACTGGCATCAGTACATAGTTTCCCAAAGGGAGTACTTCAATGCTGACCATAGTGATATTCAGCAATGAGGTATGTAGCACTTTTTCTAGGATGAGTTTCAGAACTTAATTGTCCAATCTCATATGCACTGGAGAAACAGCAGTGATCAAGATATATAGAGCCTGCTCTCCTAGAATGTATAATACTCTATTCTATAAAGTGAGAACTGTGCTACACAAATAATAAGTTCTAAATAAATGTAATATAGCATTGTTATTGGTCTAAATTATAGATCTTTTCCCTAGTGAGTGTTTCAGGCTGTCTAGTTTCTTTTTGATGCTTCAGTGTAAGGCCATAACTTCTCTTGGGCTTTACAGGGTGGGAGTGAAACCACATGGTCCAGGTGACAAGGAGTTTTGCTTGTTTGGCTTAATCCAAGGATTTCTTTAAGTATATCTAGAAGAGAGGGGATAAAAGACCTCAGGACTTCAGGCAATCCTTTCTAGAAGTGTCTTTTTTCCAACAGATATATATATTTTTTTTTTTGAATGATCAGGTAGTGATGAGTTTGAGGTTTTCCTTGCTGGTGAGCCTGCTCCATCCATGTTTAGGTAAGTGAAGATATCTCTGCTTTAAGAGCCTTGGAAAACTAAACCACAGGACGAGTGTGTGTGCCATAACAACACAGACAGGGGCTTTGTATTCAATGGTGATTGCACCTGATGCCTTCCAAATAAATTCTATTAATAGAAAAATCTACTTGGTGAATGACTTTTTTCTAGAATGCAAATATTTCTAAAAACAGTGCAAATGTTCATTGTTTTTTTCAATTCTGTTTTCCAGTTTCCAACATTTTTGGACCTAAAAAATATATTTTAAAAATCCCTTACCAGATATGATTTTGACAGACATTGTGAACTCCACAGATACTACTCCTTCCTTGGACAAGTGCCTAGTATACATTCACATGTGACATAATGCAATAACTGAAAGATACGGTAGTCATAACTGGGAGTTAGTTTTATTTCCTGCTCAGTAGTCAGTCTGTCTGAAATCACTTCCTCTCATGTTTACAGCAATACATCACATGAATTTCAGTTGAATAACTGAGAAAAAACAACTATATTTGCCACAGCTATTTTTACCCCTTGTCCCATAATAAAACATTATCTCCATGTGGAGAGTAAAATTGACATTTGTAGAGTAAGTTAAGTGGAGATGTTAACATCTTTGTGTTCAACACTCCAGTAAGGGTTATAAGGCTACTATCTGGACAAGTTTTCTCTACTTGAACTCTTTGGAAGACACAGTGGCAAGTTGGTGATTGTTATGGGCTGAGGTATATCTCCCCTGAATTTCATATGTTGAAGACCCTATCCCTAGTACATCAATAAGTGACTATATTTGGTGATAAGGTCTTTAAAGAAGTAGTTTAGTTAAAATGAAGCTCTTAGGGTATGCCATAATCAGGTGTGACTGGTGTCCTTATTAGAAGAGGAGATTCGAAAAAGACACACACAGAGGGAAGATCATGTGAGGACTCAGGGAGAAGATAGCCATCTACAAGCCAACAACAGAGGCCTCAGATGGAACCAACTCTGCCGACATCTTGATCTTGGCCTTCAGAACTGTGAGAAATAAATTTCTATTGTTTAAGCCACCAAGTCTGTGATCATGGTAGCCCTACCAAACTAATATAGTGAATCAATATAGTAATGTATTGAATACAGTCATACAACACAGGGTTGATAAACCACTGGAAGACTTCAGTGCATCTGGGAACTTTAACTTCCTTAGTGTTTTAGCTGAATCACAAACATTTTTCCTTTCTGAGTATATTTCTGCAACATTAATCATCATTTCATACAGCACTCCAGCATCTTCCAGCTATTACACATTTTTCAGACACTGTTTTCGAGCTTTCTATCCACACCATAGGAATGTCGTTCAGACCACAGGAACATCAGTAAGGCTCCCAAAGTATCAATGGCTCAACACATTGGGTCCAACAAGTTTCTTCTTCTTTAAAGTTCTACCCTGTCCCCTCAGAATCCACCTCACTTGGTGAGCACGTGGTGAGAGGGAGAAGGAAAGGGAGGAGAGAGAGAGAGAGAGAGAGAGAGAGAGAGAGATTGCGTTACTCATAGGTAGGTTTTATGGGCTAGACTGGAAGTGGACTTGGTCACTGGCCACCACCTTCTACTACATAAAACTAGTAATGTGGCCTTACACAATGTGAGGGATCCCAGGAAGTATAGACCCACAGTGTAAGGTGAACAAAATGGGAACAGAACGTCTTCTTCTGCCAGTTGGAGAAAGTTTTCTTTCTCTCCAGGCCTTATACTATAATAATAACTTTTAGAAGGTGGATCTTATTTTGGCTGCTTTACAAATATAATGAAAATTCGGGTTGGAGGGCAAGTTAAGCCAAAATATCTCTAAACTCTGTGATCTATTCAGTACACCAGTGTTTAACAAAGTAAATTTCAAAAAGATGCTTAAAAAAAGGAAAATCTTCCATGGTCAAATACATTTTTTAAAATTATTTATTTTTTAGTTACAGCTGGCATTCATATTAGTTTCAGGTGTACAATATAGTACTTAGACATTTATATAATTTATGCAGTCATCCCTCTGATAAGTTTAGTACTCACATGGCACTATACATAGTTGTTGCAACATTATTGACTATATTCCCTCTGCATCATACATCCCTATGACTATTTTGTAATGATCAATTTGCATTTCTTAATCCCTTCACTTTTTACATTCAACTCCCTAACCCCCATTTCCCTCTGGCAACCAACAGTTAGTTCCTTGTATCTATGAGTCTGTTTTTATTTTGTTTCTTCATTTATTTTGTTCTTTACATTCCACATATAAGTGAGATCATATGCTATTTTTCTTTCTCACTTTAACTTATTTCTTTCAGTATAATACCTTCTAGGTCCATCTATGTTGTTGCAAATGTTAAGATTTCATACTTTTTTTATGGCAGAGTAATATTCTGTTGTATATATGTACCACTTCTTTATCCAAATGTCTATTGATGGTACTTGAGTTGCTTTCATATTTTGGCTATTGTAAATAGCAATCCGCAGATGGCCACCACCCTTGCTGTACTTGGTGGTGCCTCAAGAAGCCACTCCACAAACTGAGGCCAACTGCTGCTAGTGTTAGGCAGGCATTGCTCAGCCAGAGGTACAGGACACACCAAAGCCAGATGCTGCTTGTTTGGGTTTTGTGAACCTGTGAGAGATTTTAGGAAAGTTCACAGCTTGAGCCAAGGCAGGCCACTTGTATAGAAAAGCCATTGCAAGCAGCTTGGGTGGGCCTGAAAGTTGAGTGGGAGAGATCTCAGGAAATCAGGGCAAAAGAACAGTGTTAGCCAGGTTGATGGAGACTCAGATATGGTGATCACCTGCATTTGCAGAATGGGAGTGGGGGAGCTCAACAAGGAAACAATGGCTTCCACCAGCTCTTTCGTCTGGGAGAAAGCTTCCCCTCCAGTCCTCACTCTGAAACCAGACTATTTCAGTTCATCCCGGTATGTCCCTGGCAACTTTTGGTCTGCCGTCCCAACATTGGAGCTCAGAGCAAGTAGGTCTGTCAGTGAATGAATCTGTGCATGGGCCCTTTAAGAGGAATACCTGGGACTGCAGCCACCCTACTCTCACTCAGCCATAATCTCCACTGGTTTCCACAGCAAGAATTTATGGGGACCTCTCTCCCTAGCACTAGAACCCTGGGCTGGGGAGCCTGGTGTAGGGCTGGGAACCCTCAGTCCTCCAGGGGGGAACCTCCACAGCTGAGATATCCTTCCCAATTTTTAATGGTCACAGGTGGGTGTGGGACCAGCCCATTCCATGTTTCTGCCCCTCATACTGGTCTCAAGATGGCTTCTTCTGTTTTAGGACTTTGGTTCACCTAGACTTTAGGCAATTCTCAATGAGGGCTGTTCTGCAATTTGGTTGTAATTTGATGTGATTATGACAGGAGGTAAGCACAGCATTTACCTACTCTGTCATCTTGGTTAGATCTCAACGCTATGCTTTTAATTACTAACAACTCTACCACATTCTGGTCAGGAAATTAAAGTTTGACCTGATTATCTATGGCAGTCCAATAAATGATTTTTATGACTTAGTCAATAGTATAAATATTAAATATATAAAAATATCTAAGTCTTTTTATTTTATTTTAAATTTTAGCCCTTTTGCTAAATTGGGCTATTGCTATTACCCAGTTAGTATTGACTTTGCAGAAACTGAGAGGATTCAGTACTAGAATCTATATTATCAATTTTAAGAGGAAATCTTGACTTCTTATGACTGAAATTGGTTTAATAATTATTGATTGAATGGAAAAATCACTAAAATAGTTTGACATCGTTTCCTATATCAAAATATACCTCAGAAAACCAGCATCAGTCCTGTCACTAAAGGCCATACCAACAATTATTTTGGAAATTTTTAGAATGATTTGACAAATTATTTATGCTATAACTTGTAAAAATTGGTCATTAGTTTTATAGTTTATCTTATTTAGGAAATAAAAATAAATATATTTTATACATAAATATATGGATTTACATATTAGTGTTATTACTATACCACCTGTTAAATATTTTGACTATATACCTGTGAGTGCCAAATATCATAAAAGTAGTTCCGGATGGTCTACACATTGAGAGTTATATCATTTGATGTATTGGGTTGAATAGTGTCCTCCCCAAATTTATGTCACTCTGAACCTCAGAATATGAGGAAATAAGGGTTTTGCAGATGTGTTTAGTTATGATGATGTCATACTGGATTAAGGTGGGCCCTAAATTCAATGACTGGTGTCTTTATAAGAGATTCAGAGACAGAGATACACAAAGAGGAGAAGATCATATGAAGATGATGGAAGGCAGAAATTGAAGTTATGCTGTTACACATAAGGAATGGATTAATGGCAATCACCAGAAGGTACAAGAGGCAAGGGAGAATCTTCACTAGAGCCTTTGGATGGAGCATGACCCTGCTGACACTTTAATTTTGGATTTAGTCTCCAGAACTGTGAGAGAATACATTTTATTTTAAGCCATCCAGTTGCAGTAATTTCTTATGGTGTTCTTAAGAAATTAATACATCTGCTTTTGCACATCCTACTCATTCTTCAAATCAAGTTCAATCTTTGTATCTCTTGAGAATGCTTCCTACTCAATGTATGGAGATATTGTTTTTTTCTAAACCTTAAGAGGGCTTATTGTCTTCACCATTCCTACTCATCCTTTAAGATTTAGCGCAGACATTACCTTTCCAAGAAAGCCTTCCATGAACACTGTCAATAACTTAATAAGCAAGGGGCTTTTGGTCTCTACTACCATGGCTCCCAGACTTTTAACTTTATCATTGTACTCATCATGCTATTTTCACTGTTCATGTATCTGCGAAACACTTGAGTGTAGGGATTGTGTTGTTCATTTGTGTCTAATGTCATAGAAGCTCAAGTGTGTTGTTATTGAATCACATGCTGAAGAAAGACCGGAAGTCCAGGACCTTTGCTCTATTATCTTTGGCAATGTTCTTGCAGTTTTTTATTTTAAATTTCTTTAGCCTTCGTTTTCATTTCATCAGGGCCTGTAAACATAGAAGATGCATATACTTAATGTAATAATAGATCACCACACTGGGTCTTTTAATACCTGGAGCATCTTCAGAGAAGTTCAAAACATCTCAGAGATGTATATACATCCCTGTGAATTTTCCAGCATGCTAATAACTATCATTTTTATCAGCTTCCTTTCTTAACTTTTCTCCATTAGTGTTCTTTTATTATTTTAAATTGTAACATCATTACTAAAATTGCATTTCTTTTTTAAAAAGTAATATTAATTGTTCTTTATTCCATTATGCTTAACCTCATGTTTTTATTTTTATAAATTCTGGTTGCTGCATATTCATACTTAAAGTTCTTTATAAACTTTACTAACAGCGTGACTATAATCTTGTTTTGTGTTTATAGTGGATGTCTGTTGCTGTTGCCTCCTCTTTGGTAGAGCATTCTGAACCTGTTTTGTCAATCCACTTCTGTCCCATTCTCAGTCCTTGTGGCTCTGCCAGGATGACTCCACCCTAGCTCTAGGAGTGAGCATATGGGTCACACTTTCTGTAATTTTGAGCAAAGAAGCACAGACTAAATATGGTTTGGATACATTTATCCTGATATTGACTCTGAAATAAACAATCCATTTATTCCTGTTACTTAGATTTAGTCCTCCATTTATATATCCATATACCTTTTGAGCACCTAATTTCTGCTGGATTTGGCCTTTGGGATACAAATTAAATAAAACGGAAAACCTACGCTCTCATAAAATTTGCAATAATTGGGGTGTGAGGAAGAGAGAGACCAAAAAATAATAATTAAATCAATAAGTAGGCAGATTATTTGAGATGGTGATTAAGTACCATGAATACAATAAAAATGTGATATGCAATGAATACATTAGAACATGGAGCTGTGGTAGATAGTATCCAGTATGGGGGGTAGCTAATTTAGGGACAACATTAAAGTGGAGAGTAAATGATGAGACTGAGGCAGACAAGCAAAGCCTAAAGGAATAGCAACTATAAAACACCTAAGGTTAGAAGGAAATTGTCATATTTAAGGAAAATAAGTACAGTACGTTGAGAGCAGTAGAAGATTAACTCAGAGAAGATAAGGTTTAAAAACATGAGGGAGATTTTAAGCCCTGGTAAAGGAGAGTAGATTTTACTGTAAGTGAAAAGCAATGGAAAACAATTGAAAAATTATAAGCAAAGGAGTGACATGATCTGGTTTATGATTAAAATTAAATATACATGAAAAATTGATTCAAAGGAAGCAAGTATAGAAACAGTAAGACTAGTTGGGAGGTAACAGCAATAGTAGAGATGATAGTGGAAATGATAGTGGCTTAGACAAAGTGGTAGCAATAGAGATGGTAAGGCGCATGTAGCTTTAGGATGTTTTAAAATTAGAATTTATAGATGAATTAGCTAAAGTGTGAGAGGAGAATAGAGGGATCATTATAATTAAAGCTGGAGAATATTATTAAATAAGGGTGACATTTTCTGAGATGGAAAAGAACAGGAGGAATGAGTTTGATAGTCAGTGAATCATAAGTTCTATTTTGAACTTATTATGTGTGCAATGTCTATAAGATGGAGAATAGACAGCTTAATGCATAAGTCTGGAATTCTGTAAGAAGATTGAGCCTGCAGATATACATATATAAATCTGGACATCATCAGCATGTAGCTGTTATTAAATCAACAATTGCTGGCAAGGTTATGGAGAAAAGGGAACTCTCATGCACTGTTGGTGGGATTGCAGATTGGCGCAGCCACTATGAAAAATTGTATGGAGGTACCTCAAAATTCTGAAAATGGAACTACCTTATGACCCAGCAATTCCACTCCTAGGTATCTATCCAGAGAAATCCAAAGCACTAATTTGAAAAAATATATATATATATATGCACCCCTATGTTTATTACAGCACTATTCACGATAGCTAAGACATAGAAACAACCAAAAAGCCCATTGGTAGATGACTGGATTAAGAAACTGTGGTACATTTATACAGTGGAATATATTATTACTCAGCCATAAAGAAAAAATGAAATCTTACCATTTGCAATGACATGGATGGACCTAGAGGGTATCATGCTAAGTGAAATAAGTCAGATGGAGAAAGACAAATACCATATGATCTCACTTACATGTGGAATCTAAAGAATAGAATAAATGAGAAAACTAAACAGAAATAGAGTCAGAGATATAGAGAAAAAAACTGAGGGTTGCTGGTTAGGAGGGGAGTGGGGATGAGGGAGAAGGTGGGGGGATTAGAAAGCACAATTGGTAACCACAAGATTGCCTCAGGGATACAAACGACAGTTTGGGGAATACAATCAACAATGTTGTAAAGGTTTTGGAGGGTGTCAGATGGGCACTTGTCTTATTAGGGAGACCACTGCATGGACTGTGTAGGTGTCTGGCCACTGTGCTGCACTGAAGCTGAAGCTGAATAATATTGAATGTCAACTATAATCAAATATATATATTCATGGGAACTGGGGCACAGCATAGGGAATTGAGTCATTGGAATTGTAATAGATATATATATATATGATGTTAGAGGGGTAGTAAACTAGGGGATGGAGGTTATCACTCTGTGAGGGTTGTAAATTTCTAACTACTACATTGTTTTGTACACCTGAAACTAATAATAATAATATAAAAAAGCCAATAAAATTGGATGTTTGGATGTGTTCACCTAGAGACAGTATGTAGACAAAAAAAAAAAAAAAAAAAAAGGATAGTTGAGGTAAGAGCTTGGGCACTCTTAGTATTTAAAGTGTGTTGATAAGGAGAAGTCAAGTTAATCCATCAAGAACATATAACAATTATAAACACATAGGCACTTAACAGAAGATCCTCAAAATGCTTGAAACAAAAACTGACAGAATTGAAGAGAGAAATAGACAATTAAACAATAACAGTTGAAGATTTCAATACTCCATTTTAACAATGGATAGAACAGTTAGAAGAAGATTGACAAGGAAATGGAAGTCTTGAACAACATCATAAATCAACTGACATAACACATATCTATAGAACTCTCCACCCAACAATAGAATAATGCATATTCTCCTTAAGTACACATGGATCATTCAATATAGGAAACACCAAATGTTAGACCATAAAAAGAAAGAAAAAGCTCAATAAATGTAGGATTAACATCACACAAATATGTTCTCCCAACACCGTAGAATGGTATTATAAATCAACATAAGGAAATTAGGGAAATTCACATAAATGTGACAATTAAACACACCCTTAAATTATTAGCAAAACAATAAAGAAAAATCAACAAATCAGATGCTAATTCTTTGAAAACAAAACAAAAAAATAGACAAAACTTTAGGCAAACTGACAAAAAAACAAAATTACTAAAATCAGAATGAAAGAGTGGTGTGATTACAGACTTTACAGAAACAAAAAGGTATGAAAATACTATACAAAAATTGTATTCCAAAAAATTAGAAGGAGTAGATGAAATGGATAAGTTCCTATAAAGACACAAACTACCAAAACTTACTCAAGAAGATATAGAAATTCTGCATAGACATATAACAAGAAAAGTGATTTAATTGGTAATCAATAAACTTTCCATAAAGGAAAATCCAAGACCAGATGGCTTCCCTGGTGACTTCTACAGAATATTTAAAGAAAATGAGCATGCATGATTCACAAACTCTTTCAAAAATAGTAGAGGGCACAGTTTCCAACTCATTCTTTAAGATCATTTTTACCCAGATATCAAAACAGATGAATAAAACAGACTGCTATCCCTTATGAAAATAGACACAAAAATCTTCAATAAAATGATATCCAGCAGCATATCCAAAGGATTATAACCATAACTACTTGTAGAGTTTTCCTAGGAATGCAAGTTTGTTTTAATATGTAAAGATCAGTCAATGAAATACACCATGTTAAAAGAATAAAGGACAGAAAACACATGATAATCTTAGTTGATGCAGAAAAAGAATTTGAAAAATGCAATATCTTTTTATCATAAGAACACTAAAAGAGAAAGTAAAAATAACATAGAAGGAAGATTTGTCAACAGGATAAGGGGAATCTGTGAAACACCCACAGCGAATGTCATACTTTTAGTGAAAGACGGAAATTTTTCCCCATAAGATCATGAATAACTCAATGATGTTCACTTTGATACAATAATTTCATGTTAAAGGAGCGGTTCTAGCTTGAGATTCCATTGAGAAAAAGAAACAAAAGTTCTCCAGAATGGAAAATAAGAAGTAAAACTGTCTCTATTTGCAAATGATATAATCTTACACATAGCAAGTACAAAGGAAACAACAGCAGAAATAACAAAAATCCCATTAGATCTAAAAAATTAGTTCATCCAGTTTGCAGGATACAGCATCAATAACAAAAATCAATTGTATCTCTATGTACTAGAAATAAATAATAAGAAAATGAACCAATTGCTCCTGTAGCATCATCATAAAAGTAAAATATATAGTAATACATTAATCAAAGGGAGTGCATGACTTGTGTACTGGTGAAATAAAATATTGTTGAAAGAAATCAAAGAGTTCCTAAATAAGTGGAAAAACATCCGATGTTCATGGATTGAAATACTTAATATAGTTAAAATAAAATACTGCCAAAACTAATCTACAGATTAATGCAACCCCTGTCAAGATCCTAGTAAGAACCCCCCACCCCCATGCGCAGAAATTGACAAACTGATTCAAAAAGCCACGTGGCTTTACATGAAACCCAGACTAGCAAAAACAATTTTGTAAAAGAACATGTTGGAAGGATCACATTCCCTGCTTATAAAACTTGCTACAAAACTACAGTAATCAAGACTGTTTTATTGACATAAAGATAGTTATCTAGAAAATGGAATAGAATTCAGTGGCCAGAGATAAACCTTTTTACCTACAGGCAGTTGATTTTTGGTAAGGGTGCTAAAATAATTCAATAGGGAAATACAGTCTTTTTAGTAAATGATACTGAGATACTGGAATAATATGGGAGCGGACCGCTGCCTCATACCATATACAAATATTAACTCAAAATGAGTCAAGACCTAAATAAAAGATATAGTACTATCCCTTATAGATTTGACATAAAAAGCACAGCAACAAAAGAAAAAAATAAATTGGACTTCATCAAAATTAAAAACTACTGTGCATCAAAGGACACTATAAAGTTAAAAGACAACAAACAGAATGGGAGAACATATTTGCAAATTATACACCTAATTAGGTTCCAGCATCCAGAATATATAAAGAACTCCTGCAACTTGTGGTAGGAAGAATAATGGTCACCTAAAGATGTCTATGTTCTAACCCCTGGAATCTGTGAATATGTTGCCTTATATGGCAAGTGGTACTTGGTGATGTGACTAAGAAAAGGAGTCTGTCCTGGATTATCTGGGTGGGCCCAACGTCATCTTTAAGGTCCTTATAAAAGGGAGGCAAGAAGGTCAGAGCCAGAAAGATATGACAATGAATGTAGAGGGCAGAGTGATGCAGTGATGGGCTAAAGGATATGGGCAGCTTTGAGAAGAAGAAAAAAGAAAAAAAGCTGGGAAGGGATTACTTCTTCAAGCCTCCAGTTAACATCTTGAATTTAAACTAATAAGATACATTTCAGACTCTGATCTCTAGAATGATTAGATAATAAATTGATATTTTAGGCCACTTTGTTTTTAATGATTTGTTGCAGCAATAATAGGGAACTAATGTGGTTTTGGTACCTTGAAATAGAGCGCTGCTGTGACAAATATGTGGCAGTGATTTGAAATTCACCCATGGCCAGAGGCTAAAAGAATGTTTGAAGCAAGATAAAATAAAATAAAACAAAATAAATCTAGATATCTTCAAACAAATTGTTAATAGAAAGGTAGATGTTAACAGCTCTGCAGGTGAGGTCTCAGAAGGAAGAGAGGTGAATGGTGGAGAAAAACTCTCTAATCTTACAGAATACCTAAATCATCAGACAAACTATTGGTAAAAATATAAATACTGAATGCTGTTGGTGAGGTCTCAGAGGGAAATGAACATGATATTGGAAATGGGAAGAAAGGGGATCCTTGTTATGAAGTGGCAGAAAACTTAGTGCAATTTTATCTCACATTTATGTGAAAAGTATAACTTGTTAGAGATGAACTGCATATTTAGCTGAGGAGATTTCCTAACAAAGAGCTGAAAATGCAACATAGTTTCTTCTTTTACGTGTAGTAAAATATGAAAGGAGAGAGATAAATTGAGAGGAGATGTGTTAAGCGAAAAATGGAACCAAGACTTAATGATTTGGGAGGTTCTCAGCTTATATAGATTTTTTAAAAAATCATGAAAATTTGGAGATTTAGCCAAGGACATGACAGGACAATACTTTCTAATATCCAGGAAGGGTCATGCTATTGACTCCTCAGGAAGGGCCAAAAGGTCAGAGTATTCAAATAACACAAGAGACTCTTTGAAAAGATTAGGTTTGTGCCTCAGCACTCTCAGCAGAAGCCATGAATAGAGAAGTGATTCTCCTCTGTGGAGGAGTTTATGGGAGTGAATCCCCAGACATACACAGGAGACACACAGGCTCTTTAGAATGTTACACCAGCAGAAATACTGTCAGTTTACACAGAAAGAGGATGAAATGAAAGAAGGCTGCCAGACTCAAAATTCCATAGGCAGGAAACAGGCTGATAATTCTGCTGCAAACGTGTGCCACTCTTCATGAAAAAGAAAAGATGCCTGAAAGAGTGAAGCCATGCTCCCAGAGAGACAATAGTGACTTCCAAACATTGGCAATGAAGGGCATACGATTTTCTTTTGAAAGTTGCAGTGTACTGTGTACAAAACATGAGCGACAGCAGTGGCATCAAGAGGTGATATCTATTAAGTGCTCTCCCTGTTCCAGACTAAGAATTATGAATATTTAAATTGTTGATGTTAGAAACTTCCCAACCTGTAGTGAACTTTAATGAGTTTATTTGAGCCAAACAGATGACAATTGTTGGGAAGAAATATCTCAACGGATTAAGAAAATGCTCCAGAGAATGGCAGTTTTGCAGCTCATTTTATACATTAGAATCAAAGTAGGAGACATAAGGAGGATTACATGAAGTCCAATGGCGGTAAATTAAGAGGGCAGGAGAAAGCAAAGCGAGGAAACCTCTGGGATTGGACAAAAAGTAAAAGGAAAGACTCATATTGTTTTTACATTCGTGGCTACGGGAGAATAAACAATTAATATATACAGCACAGAGAGATAGTATTTGGGGAACAAGATAACAATGAAGGATTCTGTAGTCTGGTGCTCTTATGAAGTGGGTTGTGCTCTGAGGGGTCTGGAAAAAGGGGATGACTCTGACATTCCAAAGGTATTTTATCTTAGGTGCAAAGAGACAACAGATAGGCTCACTTAAGGTAAAGATTGACCTTTGTCAAGGAAGCTGTGGGTCAAGGATGTGCCTACCGGCCATGATGACTGGTTTCAGTTGGGACTTTTTAACATTCACACCATCCTATGTGGTTAATTTCAGGCTCTGAGTTTGTAGCACCCACCAGGCTGGCCTCCCCTGAGCTTGTCAGGTTTAGTATGTGGCCCCTTTTTCACCCACAAATCATCAAGCTCTGCTAATCTTATAATAAGATATGTGTGCTTCAAGTTAGTTTACCTCTTGGATACTCTAAACCAGACTATTCAACTATTAGATGCAAAATATCAGATTCTATGCTAACAAACAACCTATGATTTTAGCATCTTCCGTTTAGATTATCTCCAAATAGAAAATGTGGAGAGCACATATGCCTAAGGAAAGTGGTCTATAGGATAACTATATTTCTCTTTGGAGTCACTAAAAATGCAATCTTGGAAATGCATATTAGGTGATATAAGGTGGTGGATAAAGCATAGATTTCAGAGGAGGACAAACTAAGTTTGAATCACTAATTAGCTTTGTAACTATAAGTAAACTAAGTTATAGGATAATAGTGAAGAGAAAATGTAAGTTCATGTGACGTGCTTAGCACACTAACTGACACATATTAAGCACTCAGTATAGTTCATCTATGGTTATTATGATTCCACTCTAACCCCTGGAACTTGGTTAATATGATTCTTTGTGAGATGACAAATCAGGGTCCTGAATCTATACAATAGATAAAAATACCTGGAGTCCAGTAAAACCCTTCCAGAAATAAATTATTCTATCTGAATCTCATGGGATTTCATGAAAGAGAGTAATTTCGGAAAATAAAGGGAGGAAGAAGAGATGAAAAAACAATTGCCAGCTTATGTTATCACATAAGATTGTTTAAATTCCATCATAGAAAACAGAGCAAGCCAAAAATACAATACACACATTCAATTGTCACTATTATTTCATAAAAGAAAGGACATTTCAACATCAAAATACAATATGAAAATAATCTTGGAATAAATAATGGCTCTTTGAATACATGTAGCTTACTGAAAAATTTATTTCATTTACTTTGGTTTCCAGTTTGATGCAGATCAGTGACAAATGTCATATTTTTGTTTCCAGTGTTTGTACCAGCATCTAGTAAAGACTGGTAGAGATCATTTTGACAGGTCTATTGTCAACTAACTAGTTGATATTGCTGGTAGACCTTCAAATTTTCTTTTCTATTTATATGCAAGGTTGCACTAAAACTTCTATAGTGCTCTGTTCATACTCATATTTTTGTGAACAGATGTCAGCACATAATCTGGCCATGTCAGATTACAGAGAGCTATCATCAAGCTGGGAAAGACCAGAAGTTCACATCAAGAATATTAGTTTCTCCTTGTTTCTAGATGCTGTTTAAGGGTTTTATTTATATTATTTCACTAAAGCTCCACAGCATTCTCTTTAAAGAATAGTGGGTAAAATTATGATTTAATAGGTAAAATGATTCTCATGTATAGACAAAGTGTCCAAGGCATGCAGAGATTAAGTATCAAAATGTAACAAGCAGAGGAGCTAGGATTCTATCCCAAGTTGTCTTACACTATGACCCAGCTCAACTAGTCATTTCTTCATCTGCAGAGCTTGTCATCTGAAGGAGATGGACATCTGAATAAACTATTTTAACGAAATGATATGTGTTTTTTTTTTATTTTTTTTTATTTTATTAAATTTATTGGGGTGACAATTGTTAGTAAAATTACATAGATTTCAGGTGTACAATTCTGTATTACATCATCTATAAATCCCATTGTGTGTTCATCACCCAGAGTCAGTTCTCCTTCCATCACCATATATTTGATCCCCCTTACCCTCATCTCCCACCCCCCACCCCCCGCCCCCCTTACCCTCTGGTAACCACCGAAACATTGTCTGTGTCTATGAGTTTCTGTTTCTCATTTGTTTGTCTTGTTCTTTTGTTGTTTTTGGTTTATATACCACATATCAGTGAAATCACATGGTTCTGTGCTTTTTCTGTCTAACTTATTTCACTTAGCATTATACTCTCAAGATCCATCCATGTTGTCACAAATGTTCCTATATCATCTTTTCTTACTGCCGAATAGTATTCCATTGTGCATATATGCCACAACTTCTTTATCCCTTCATCTATTGAAGGACATTTTGGTTGTTTCCATGTCTTGGCCACCGTAAACAAAGCTGCAATGAACATTGGAGCACACGTGTCTTTATGGATAAATGTTTTCAGATTTTTTGGGTAGATACCCAGGAGAGGGATTGCTGGATCATATGGTAATTCTATTCGTAATTTTTTGAGGAACCTCCACACTGCCTTCCATAGCAGCTGCACCAAAACGCATTCCCACCAACAGTGTATGAGGGTTCCTTTTTCTCCACAGCCTCTCCAACACTTGTTACTATTTGTCTTGTTGATGACAGCCATTCTGACTGGGGTGAGGTGATATCTCATTGTGGTTTTTATTTGCATTTCTCTGATGATTAGTGATGTTGAGCATATTTTTCATATGTCCTCTTTGGAGAAATGTCTCTCCAGGTCATCTGCCCATTTTTCAATTGGGTCTTTTTTTTTTTTTTTCTGTTGTTGAGTTGCATGAGTTCCTTGTATATTCTGGATACTAGCCCCTTATCGGAGGTACTGTTTGCAAAAATCTTCTCCCATCAGTTGGTTCCCTCTTTATTTTGTCGATGGTTTCTTTTGCTGTGCAGGAGCTTTCAAGTTTCATATAGTCCCATTCGTTTATTTTAGCTTTTACTTCCCTTGCCTTTGGAGTCAAATTCATGAAATGCTCTTTGAACCCAAGGTCCGTAAGTTTAGTACCTATGTTTTCTTCTATGCAGTTTATTGTGTCAGGTCTTATGCTTAAGTCTTTGATCCATTTTGAATTAATTTTGGTACATGGTGACAGACAGCAGTCCAGTTTCATTCTTTTGCACGTGGCTATCCAATTCTCCCAGCACCATTTATTGAAGAGGCTGTCGTTTGTCCTTTCTGAGGTTCAGAAAAGCTTCTTCAAGTCTATGATGCTTAATTCCAGCCTTAAAGAATGAAGAAGGTAAGAAGGACATTCCTAAAAGGAAATAGCACTAGCAAAGGCACAGATATATAAAAGGAATGTAGAAACTATGCAGCTTGAGGAGAGTTCCATGTAGTTCAAGATTAACAAGTATAAACAACTTGAAGGAGGTTTTTAAAAAAACAACATTAATATTCATACAGAAGTCTACTACTATAATGGGCTTTGAGGGGGGAGAAACTTTTGCTCCCTCCACTCTTTTCTGCAGGAGAATATCTGTAAGCCGGAGGATGGCTTTAAATGGCCAGACCTCTACATCATAGTTGTTTATTTCCTTTTTTTCTGCATGGTTAATCAGATCAAGCTTTTAACTTAACTTCAGACTTAAACATGCCTACTTATGGAGAAAGTGAAGAATACATTCTTCCTCAAATCTTGACTATTTATATTTAGCACTTTTAAGGTTGGGCATGGAACTTCTTGGAGTACAGTTGTTTCCTATTTTGAATACTACAGGATGTGAAAATGACACTAGGAAAGATGGGTTCAGCCACAGTTACTTCAGCACAAAGGACTGGGGTCTCTCCTGATAAAACATTACTTCCACCTGATGGTATATCAATGGCGTTGTTCAAATTGCTGGACTAGGAAGTATTTTGTAATTATTAAGATGGTTCTTGTGAAGATATATTAAAGTTGAAACATAAGAGGTCTGACAACTAAGTTTGAAAACTTGTTGCAACTATGTTGCTAACCTTTTTTGGTATTAGAGGGATTATTCATTATGAATTGGTACCAACTGGGCAAACAGTTAACCAAGTTGACTACTTGGAAGTGCTGAAAAGGCTGCATGAAACAGTTACACGACCTGAACTTTTTACCAACAATTCATGGCTCTTACATCACGACAACGCCCAGCTTACTTGGTACTGTCTGTGAGGGAGTTTTTAGACAGTAAACAAATAACTATTGAAATACCCTCCCTACTCACCTGATCTGGCTTCCAATGACTTCTTTTTTTACCCAAAAATAAAGGAAATATTGAAAGGAAGACATTTTTATGACACTCAGGACATCAAGTGTAATACGATGACAGCTCTGATGTCCATTCCAGAAAAAGAGTTCCAAAACTGATTTGAAGGGTGGACTAGGCACTGGCATCAGTGCATAGCTGCCCAAGGGGAGCACTTTGAATGTTACTATAGTGATATTCAGCAATGAGGTATGTAGCACTTTTTCTAGGACGAGTTCACGAACTTAAGTGTCTGATATCATACAATCAAGCTTGTTTTGGATTATTAATCTACTCTTATGACATATGATAGGCCATGTGGTCAACATATCTCCTTAAATTCTGCTAAGCAGTAAGCATCTATTTTAATTTAATGATCTTAGTACCTAGGGTCATAACTATAAGAGAATAAGGGTGTGGTTTGTTATACCTGGCAGGAAATGATGCAATAAAGCAAAAGAAAACTAATGTATATATGGCCTTATATGCCATGATAAGGAACACACAGATGGTTGGGAATCACTGGTGGATTTTAAGGAATGGAGCCTCAAATGGTCAGATATGAAATACAGTATTTTTACATGAAAAGTCAGTGGATTAAGGGATCAAAGACAGAAGGAGAACAGCTGGAAGGCTATTGTAGTCATTAGATGGTGGAACAACATGGACTATGGAGTAAGATGGACCAAGTAGTAGATTCTGGATCTACTACTCTTGATCTGGACTCCTGGAAAATTTGTTCAATCTTTTCTAAGACTCAGATCCTCTACTGCATGGAGGAAGGGAGGAGGATCCAACTTGCAGGGTTGACGTGGGATTTAAGAGATTATTTGTGTAGAGTGCCCCACATAAAACCTGCCATAATAAATAACATTATCATATCATGCGATTTTTAAGTGTCCATCACATTTTTAACATTTAAATGCAAAGCTAATGACATCTTTCTTTGTGCAATTAAGGTAAAACTTAGAATGAAAATCTCCATAAAGAGAGTTCATTGTTTAACATTAACCCTGATCAAGATATAGGTGATTGTTATGACATCTTAACCTGAATGCAAGCAGAGTAAGTCTCTGATGAGAGAGAAATGAGGAATGAATAAGTTGCAGAATCAAGAGGCTGCTTGGTAGTGAACGCTTTGAGAGAACAAAAGGCAAACCTTTTACAAAAAAACTGGCCCTGCTAATTATATGCATCTGTAGTTTGGCTCAACTTAAAAATTCTAGTTCTCTTTCCTCATCAGCTCTTCTGAGTTCAGATTTTATCCCCTTATCAAACAGCACTTTGTATTGAAATGAAATTCCCTGAGTGCAATGTAAGAATGGGGTTGTGTTATAACTAAATGATGCTCTGGCTCCATTTTTTTTTCCTACTAGAAGTTTCAAAGGTTTTCAGTCTTGCAGGTGGTTTGGAGTAGATGTTTGGAGCCATTGATACACCCTTGCAGTTGATTATATTTATTCAGTGGTGAAACAATGAGTTCATTGTCACCCTCCAGAATAATAGGTTATTTGATAGCCTCAGATGTTTATACTTGAACGGAAACACTGCTATTGTTGCATTCAGCAGTGGATTTAATAGGATAAAAAAAATTCTAGAAGAATGATTTTGAGAGAAAGAGTGAGGCAGTTGAGTAGTTGGTCTGAACTGATGAGGTGAGCTCTTCGACTTCTTTTGTGATCAAAATTAAACTGAGTTTTCTCTAGTTTGGGGATGAGAAGTTCTGTTTCCTAAGCCATTAATTTATTTTTCTATTTTTAATAAGTAAATTGAATATAGAAATGTTTGTGGTGACAACCACTCACTAATAGTGGATATAATTTATGCAAATGTATTTAATATTATTTTTTCACAAATTAAAACTGTTTTTTCTCATATTACATCTTTATGAAATATTGCTTCTATAATTTATAACTTTTGAAACAAAAAGATTAATTTGAACAAAGAGTCACATGAAAAAAAAAATCCAATTATTTAAATATGGTCTTTCTCCACATCAGCACAATAGTTCCAAGATATGACAGGGTTGATTAAGAAATATTTTCTTACCAACTGATAAATAAATGGGCACTGATAGGTTAAGCTCAATTATTGCCCTTAGAGAATACACCCTCTTCAGGGATAAAATTGGCAGCAACCTAATTCACAGTAAGAATTGAATGGCTCGGAAAGGCCCTTCTGTCTTCAGATTCATTCCCTCCCCATCTTCCAGGTCACAAGTTCTCTCACTGACTCCTCTTTTGGGAAAAAACTTTATGATGTGGATCAATGTCTCTTCTCCAACAATTATTTAAAGAATATCACCTTGTTGATAGGGAGATAAGCTTTGTAGCCCATTTCACTACATCTCACCCTTTACTGGTTGTGGTTGGACCAAAGGAATGCAAAAGCAGGATACCAGAAATATATGACCTATGAGGTAAATGGGGTCCATCAGATTTTCTTGTTGCTTTGAATCGAGAAATACTGAGACCATGCTCATTAGCAGGATGTCAGGAAGCTCTCCTGGGGCCCTGGCCAGCAAACTCCACATGCAGGTTGAGGAAATAGACAGGTTATGGAATACAGGGTGAGGAAACCAATAAAGATGGAGGAAAAGGAGCAGAGCAGAGAAATAGATTTGGAAAAGAAGAGAGAAAGACCTAGAGAGGGGCAGTGCTTCACTCCCTCGGCACTCCAGTTTTTGTCCAGATCATATATCCTTACAATAATCATATACACTTTCTCTGGTACCTAAATTAGGTGTATGTTTTTCACAACCTTTTAAACAAACACAAATAGTCATGGGGATGTAAAGTATTGCATAAGGAATATAGTAAATAATATTGTAGTAACTATGTAGGGGGTCAGATGAATTCTAGATTTATTGGCGTGATCACTTTGTAAGTTATATAAATGTCTAATCAATATGTTGTACACCTGAAACTAATGTAATATTATATGTCAACTGTAATTTAAAAATTTAAAAATATTAATAAAACAAACAAACAAATAAATAAAGCAAATACCATAATTTTTTTTTCAGTTGCAAATACGTTTGAGAAACACTGATATAAAACATTGTAAGTGTACACTGGTTAATGAGCTTAACTAATGAAACTAATGAGCTGATCACCTAATTAATGGGCCTGAGGGAAGGGAACAGGAATTGGAAAGCTCCCATGGGAAGGAAAAGCTTACGCGTGTTCTATTATAATACCCTGCAATGGTTGTTCACCTGAGTGAGTTTTGGGCTGGGAATCTAAGGAAATGGGAAAGAAACATTGCAAAGGACACTTTTTTTCCTCAATGAAATGACTTTTACTCAGTTTTGCATTGGTATTATACTCTACACTTTCATTGAGTCGTCAGAAAAAAGCTGCTTTTGGAAGCTCACACTTAGGTTTCATACTGAGATACAGTTATTATCACCATCTACACCATTGCGTTAGTTCCTTTTAAGAAGTTTTGAGTAAGAAATCTCTTTCAGAGCTGAGCGCTAGGTAAAATTTTGCTTCCTCTTAGGAACTGTCATGATTTATCTTCATGAACATTGAAAAACCAATCAAAAGACTCTGTTACCATTTTCATTTTGGTTATCAGAAGTTCAGAAGTAATGTTGTGGAGGACCTTCTGCCTTCTGGCACATATACCTTCTCTCTCTCTCCCTCTCTGTCTCTGTCTCTGTCTCTCTCTGTCTCTCTCTGTCTCTCTCTCCTCTTTCCTAGTCATTAGGTTTCTGGTTTTAACTCTATGTTCACTAGGCTTAACATGTATATTGCAATTCATATTTTAATATTTTATTGCATGACTTGATTGCATTTCTTGAAATTGTCATATTCAGGCACTTCCCTTATTTGTCTCTGTTCACTCTGCTCCTTCTTCCTGGAAAACCTTTAACGTCACCCACCACCACTCTCTGGCAGAATACGTACAGGTCCTTCAAGGTTCATCCCAGCCATCACCTTCTAGAAGCCCTGCTGATAACCCCAGGCCATGAAACTTGTCCTTTCATCTCACCTGCACTCATCATGCTGCCCTGCAGTCATCTATTATTCTCTCTTCCTCGAAACTGCCAGCTCCTTAAGGACAACTGCTGCTTTGCAAATGTTCAGTGAATGCACAGATGAAGCACTCAATGGAATAAAGTAGAAAATATGAAGAACTTAATGAAAACCATTTCAATTAAAGACAGATCCTTATAAAGAATAATAGGTGATTGTGATGAAGTGCTCACTAGATGTCAGGAGGTATTTTTTACACATTAACTTTTTAATTATACCTCACCCAAACAAGTAGTGAGTACCATTACAAATGAGGAAACAAAGGCCCAGAGAGGTTATGAGTCTTGTCCAAGTTTACAAGCTGTGGCACAGGAGGAAACATAATGCAGGTGGTAACCTATTGAGCCTGCACAGTAATTTGCTCTGCTGTGCTGCCTCTCTATGGGGTTATGTACAGCTTGAAGCACCATTTTTTTGATCACTGTTTTATTTTATTTTATTTTTTTTATTTTTATTTTTTAATTTTATTTTATTAAATTTATTGGGGTGACAATTGTTAGTAAAATTACATAGATTTCAGGTGTACAATTCTGTATTACATCATCTATAATACCATTGTGTGTTCATCACCCAGAGTCAGTTCTCCTTCCATCACCATATATTCGATCCCCCTTACCCTCATCTCCCACCCCCACCCCCACCCCCCTTACCCTCTGGCAACCACCAAACTATTGTCTGTGTCTATGAGTTTCTGTTTCTCATTTGTTTGTCTTGTTCTTTTGTTGTTTTTGGTTTATATACCACATATCAGTGAAATCACATGGTTCTCTGCTTTTTCTGTCTGACTTGTTTCGCTCAGGATTACTCTCTCAAGATCCATCCATGTTGTCACAAATGTTCCTATATCATCTTTTCTTACTGCCGAATAGTATTCCATTGTGTATATATACCACAACTTCTTTATCCATTCATCTATCGAAGGACATTTTGGTTGTTTCCATGTCTTGGCCACCGTAAACAAAGCTGCAATGAACATTGGAGCACACGTGTCTTTATCTCTAAATGTTTTCAGATTTTTTGGGTAGATACCCAGGAGAGGGATTGCTGGGTCATATGGCAATTCTATTCGTAATTCTTTGAGAAACCTCCACACTGCCTTCCATAACGGCTGCACCAGTCTGCATTCCCACCAACAGTGTATGAGGGTTCCTTTTTCTCCACAGCCTCTCCAACATTTGTTATTATTTGTCTTGTTGATGATAGCCATTCTGACTGGGGTGAGGTGATATCTCATTGTGGTTTTTATTTGCATTTCTCTGATGATTAGTGATGTTGAGCATTTTTTCATATGTCTATTTGCCATTTGTATGTCCTCTTTGGAGAAATGTCTCTTCAAGTCCTCTGCCCAGTTTTCAATTGGGTTGTTTGTTTTTTTCTTGTTGAGTTGCATGAGTTCCTTGTATATTCTGGATACTAGCCCCTTATCGGAGGCACTGTTTGCAAAAATCTTCTCCCATTCAGTTGGTGGCCTCTTTATTTTGTCAATGGTTTCTTTTGCTGTGCAGAAGCTTTTAAGTTTCATATAGTCCCATTCGTTTATTTTAGCTTTTACTTCCATTGCCTTTGGAGTCAAGTTCATAAAATGCTCTTTGAACCCAAGGTCCATAAGTTTAGTACCTATGTTTTCTTCTATGCAGTTTATTGTGTCAGGTCTTATGCTTAAGTCTTTGATCCATTTTGAATTAACTTTGGTACATGGTGACAAATAGCAGTCCAGTTTCATTCTTTTGCACGTGGCTATCCAATTCTCCCAGCACCATTTATTGAAGAGGCTGTCTTTGCTCCATTGTATGGTTTTAGCTTCTTTGTCAAAAATTATCTGTCCATATTTATGTGGTTTTATTTCTGGGTTCTCAATTCTATTCCATTGGTCTATGTGTCTGTTTTTCTGCCAATACCATGCTGTTTTGATTATTGTAGCCCTGTAGTACAAGCCAAAGTCAGGAAGTGTGATACCTCCATTATTGTTCTTTTTCCTTAAGATTGCTTTGGCTATTCAGGGTCTTTTGTGGTTCCAAACAAATCTGATGATTTTTTGTTCTATTTCTTTAAAATATGCCATTGGGATTTTGATGGGGATTGCATTGAATCTGTATATTGCTTTGGGTAATATGGCCATTCTAAGTATGTTGATTCTTCCAATCCATGAGCACGGAATGTCTTTCCATTTCTTTGTGTCTTCTTCAATTTCTTTCAAAAATGTCTTATAGTTTTCAGCATATAGGTCTTTCACATCCTTGGTTAAGTTTATTCCTAGGTATTTTATTCTTTTTGCTGCAAATTGAAGAAGAGACAGTACTCCCTAACTCATTTTATGAGGTCAACATTACCCTGATACCAAAACCTGGTAAGGACAGCACAAAAAAAGAAAACTACAGACCAATATCTCTAATGAATACCACTGTTTTATTTTTAATTACAGTTAACAACGATATTATATTAGTTTCAGATGTAACAGCGTGATTACAAATTTATGTAACATATGAAATTATCGCCCCTGATAAATCTAGTACCCACCTGACACAATACATAGTTAATACAATGACTATTTTGTAACTGCTAATGTGTACTTCTTAATCCATGGACCTTTTCCACCCATGCCCCATACCCCCTCTCAGTTAGTAATCATCAAAATGTATCTATGAGTTTGTTTTGCTTGTTTGTTTATTTTGTTCTTTAGGTTCCACATATAAGTAAAATGAAATGGTATCTGTCTTTCTCTGTCCTACTTACTATTGTCAGCATAATACCTTCTAGATCCATCCATGTTGATGCAGATGGCACGATTTCATTCATTTTTATGGCTGAGTAATATTCTATCATACATATGTACTACCTCTTATTTATCCATTCATCCGATGACACACACCCAGTTGCCTCTATATCTTAGCTATCGTAAATAATGCTGCAATGAACATATAGATGCACATGTCTCTTCAAAGTAGTGTTTTGAGTTTCTTCAGACAAATATAAAGAAATGAGATTACTGGGTCCATATTTATCTCTTGTCATAGGCTTTGTTTGAAGTCATTTTGTCTGGTATAAGAATTGCTACCCCAACTTTTTTGTTTGTTTGTTTCCATTTTCATGAAATGTATTTTCCATCCCTTTACTTTCAGTCTTTGTCTTTTAATCTGAAGTGAGTCTCTTCTAGGCAGCATGTATATGGGTCTCATTTTCTAACCCATTCAGCCAAACTGTCTTTTGATTGGAGCATTCAATCTGTTTACATTTAAAGTGATTATTGACGGGTATGTAGGTAATGACATTGCATTCTTCATATTTTTCATCTTTTTGTTTTTCTCCTTAAAAAGTCCTCTAACATTTCTTGCAATAATGGCTTGGTGTTGATGAACTCCTTTAACTTTTTTTTGTCTGAGAAACTCTTTATCTGTTCTTATATTCTACATGATAGCTTTGATGGATACAATAATCTTCATTGTAGGTCCTTCGTTTTCATCACTTTGAATATTTTGTGCCAGTCATTTCTGGCCAGCAAAGTGTCTCTTGAGAAATCAGATGACAGTTTTATGGGAGCTTCTTTGTAGGTAACTAACTGCTTTTCTCTTTCTCTTTTTACGATTCTCTGTTTTTAATCTTTGGCATCTTAATTATGATGTGTCTTGGTGTGGGCCTCTTTGGGTTCATCTTGTTTGGGACTTTCTGTACTTTCTGGGCTTGTGTGTCTATTTCCTCTGACAGGTTAAGGAAAATTTCCATCATTATTTTTCAAATAGGTTTTCAATTCCTTACTCTCTCTCTTCTCCTTCTGGTACCCCAATGATGTGAATATTGGTATGCTTGATGTTGTCCCAGAAGCCTCTTAAACGATCTTCATTTTTTTTTTTTTTTGGTTCTTTTTGCTGTTCTCATTGGGTGTTTTCTGTTACCTTAGATTCTAAATTGCTGATTTGATCTTCTGCTTCTTCTAATCTACTGTTGATGCCCTCTAATGTATTCTTCATTTCAGTTATTGTATTCTTTATTTCTGTTTTTTTTTTTTATGTTTTCTATCTCTATTTTTATGTTTCCTATCTCTTTGTGAAAGGTTCTCACTGAGTTAATCTATTCTTCCCCTAAGTCTATTGAGCATCCTTATAAAGAGTGTTTCGAACTCTGCATCTGTTAGATTGTTTGTCTCTATTTTGTTTAGTTCTTTTTCTGCAGCTTTGTTCTGTTCTTCCATTTGGGACAGGTTTCTTTGTTTCCCCATTTTGGCTGCCTTCTTGTGTTTCTTTTTACGTGTGTCTCCCAGTCTTAGTAGTGTGTCCTTATGCAGTAGGTGTCCCGTGGGGCCCAGTGGCACATTTTTCCAGTCACCTGAACCAGGTGCTCCAGGTGTGTCCATTGTGTGGGTTGCATGTGCCTTCCTGTTGTAGTTGAGCCTTGGTTGCTATTGCATGTCAATGGGAAGGACTGACTGTCAGGCTGATGGGTTGTGAGGACTGCCTGTGACTACACTGAAGGACGTGCTGTGCAGGTATTGACACTATGGAGCAAGATTTGCTTTAACTGGGCTGTGGTGCCTCCCAGTCTACACTTTCCATGTGTCACCTGCAAAGGCAAGTGGGTGGTGCTTCAGCTGATTCCACTGCTGGACGCCTGGCATTCTGGCCCTGAAGCCTACTGGGAGGGGCCCCACTTCAGGCCAAGATTAGCTGCAGCCTGTGCCCTGCCCAGGGTCACCTGACATGAACCACAAAGTAATCCACAGATGGCAGCCAACTTCACTGGGCTTAAAGCTGCCTGGGAGAGGCCAAACTATGAACCAAGGCTGGCCGCCACTAGTGCCAGGCTTGGGGCTGCTCAGCAGGAGGTATATGGCCTGCCAAGGCCGGATGTTATTTCTTTGAGTTTTGAGAAACTTTGATATATTTTAAGAAAATTCACAGCATGAGCCAAGACAGGCAGTTTGTATGGAAAAGCTATTGGAAGTGGCTTGGGTCGGCCTGCAAATTAGGTGGGACAGGGTCTCAGAAAATCACCAGGGTAGGATGAACAGTGTTAGCCAAGCTGATGGAGTCTCAGATATGGCAGCTGCCTGCATCTGCACACTGGGAGGGAGCAAGGTTCAACTGAAAAATAATTGCTTCTGCCAGCACTCATGTCTGGGAGAAAGCTGCTTCTCCAGCCCTTGCCCTAAAACCAGATAATTCAGTTCCTCTCCATATATCCCTGGTGCCTTTTGAGCTGCTACCTCAGACTTTGAACTCAGAGCAAGTGAGTCTGCCAATGAGTAAACCCATGCTAAGACCATTTAAGAGGAATGCCTGAGACTCCAGCAGTCCTCTGTCTCACTCAGCCACAATTTCTGTTGATTTTCACAGCCAGAAGTTGTGGGGACTTCTTTTCCCAGCACTGGCACCCTGGGCTAAGGAGTCCGATGTAGGGCTGGGATCCTTCACTCCTCAGGAGGTAACTCCACAGTGGAGATGTCCCTCCTGATTTTTAGTGGTAACATGTGGGTGTGGGACCAGCCCATTTTGCATATCTGCCCCTCCTACCAGTCTTGAGGTAGCTTCTTCTATACGTCCTTAGTTGTATGACTTCTGTTCAGCTAGACTTCAGGCAATTCTAAATGATGGCTGTTCTGTAATTTAGTCATAATTTTGATGTTATTATGAGAAGAGGTAAGTCCAGTGTTTACCTACCTCATCACCTTGACTGGAAATTTAGGGCACCATTTTTAAAAAATATACATATGTATGTATTTTTATTTTTTTAATTGAGATGTAATTGACATATAGCACTCTATTAGTTTCAGGTATAAAACATAATGAATATATATATATATATATATATATATATATATACACACACACACACACACATATATATATATATACATATACATATATCTATATCTATCTATCTATCTATCTATCATCTATCTATCTATAATGATCACCACGTTAAGTCTAGTTAACATCACTACTCATAGTTACAAATTATTTTTCTTGTGATGAGTACTTTTAAAATTTACTCCTTTAAGAAGTTTCAAATATACAGCAGGGTGTTATTAATTACACATACTGTACATTATATCAACATGACTTAGTTATTTTATAAATGGAATTTTATTTTTGACCACCTTTACCCATTTTGCCCACCCCTCACTTGCCCAACTCTGGCAACCATCAATCTGTTCTTTGCATCTATGAATTCATTTTTTGTTTGTGTTTTTTTAGATTCCACATATAAGTGAAATCATGATATTTGACTTTCTGTGTCTAACTTATTTAACTTCACATAATGCTGCTGTAAACAATGCTGTGATGAATATGGGGGTGCAGTTACCTTTTTGAATCAGTGTTTTGTTTCCTTTAGATAAATACCCAGAAATTGAATTGCTGGATCATATAGTAGTTTCATTTTTAATTTTTTTTATGAATCAACATACTGTTTTGCATAGTGGCTGCACCAAATTACATTCCCATGAATAGTGCTCAAGGGTTTCCTTTTCTCCACATTGTCATCAACACTTATTTTTTGTACTTTTGATAGTAGCCTTTCTAACAGGTATGAAAATCTCATTCTGGTTTGCTTTACATTTCCCTTATGATTAGTGATGTTGAGCACCTTTTCATGTACACGTTGGACATATATATGTTTTCTTTGGGAAAATGTCTATTCAGATCATCTGCCCATTTTTTAATCAGCTTGTTTGCTTTTCAATTGTTGACAAGTTATTTATATATTTTGGATATTAACCCCTAACTAAATATATGTTTTGTAAGTATTTTCTCCCATTCTATAGATTGCCTTTTCATTGTGTCGATAATTTCCTTTGCTGTGCAGAAGCACTGACTTCAATTACTGTTCCAGAAGCCTAAATCCATGTTTTGATTTGAATGATTCAGTCAATAGACATTTTCTTTCTTTCCACATCATGTTGTGTATACATAAGCAGCCACGCTGACTCATTCTGAGGCTCTCCTTCCCTTTTTTAATTCTGCTTTGATACTGTAATCATGTTATTAGATGCAAATAAAATATATGTAAATAACCTAGTAGAGTTCCTAACACATATTAGATAACTGATATATGGAAAACTTCTATCCTTGTTATTTTTCTTATTGCCAGTTATGTTCTTGATAAACTACCATTTTCTTTGATGCAAGGGTTTTTTTGTTTTACTCACTTAAACACAGTGAGTGTTTATAAACGTTAACTTGGATTAAATAGTTCCTAGCAGATTAGGAAATAACAAGATTATACCTATGAGGGCAGTGAAAGGGTGGTTCTTTTCCTTCATCCAACCAAAAAATGTTTATTGAGCACTTACTATATAGTAGGCTCTATTATAGTCTATGGAGAATCCACTCAGTAAGTTAATATGTTTTTTAGACACTTGAGTGGGGATGTTAAGCAGACAGTTGGAAAAAAAAATTAGGGTGAAAGGCTTAGGTCAAGATTGAAGTCACTAATTTCAGGTTTTGGAGTATTATATTACTTTTGGAGTATTTAAATTAAGTTTATAGGAAACTGAATTTAGTTCAAACAGGCTTATAAATAAGAATTTTCTGAGAAATTACCTTGAGTACAAACTGCTGTTTTAGCTAATCTTTGTAAGAGTTGGGTGTTTATTGTTTGGATATTTGAGACTAGCTCATAAAGTTTTTGAAAGAATGAATATAGACTTCCTATTTGTGATACAAAAGCAAATGTAACAAAAAACAATAAAATATGATAGTGGACATTTGATCCAAATTTATGTGAAAAACAGTTTTTAAAAGAAAAATATCAGAAAATATCAGATTAATTATATCTTTGCATCTAATAAATGTTTTGAGTTGCTCTTTATCTCTTTAAAAACATTCTTTTAGATTTGACAAATTCCCGATGTTTGCAAGTCAACTTGATTTTTGGACTGCACATAAATTTTATTTCCTAGCATAAAAATCCCACTGAGCAATCTCACTAGCCCTGAAAAGTGATTTGCTCATTTTGGGTCAGAAAATTAATATTAGGCTGAAATAGAACAACTCTGCCATTAAATTGTCTTTAAATTTTTTTTTAATTTATTTTTAAAATTTATTGGGGTGACAATTGTTAGTAAAATTACATAGATTTCAGGTGTACAATTCTGTATTACATCATCTATAAATCCCATTGTGTGTTCACCACCTAGAGTCAGTTCTCCTTCCATCACCATATATTTGATCCCTCTTACCCTCATCTCCCACCCCCCAACCAGAGGGTAAGGGGGGTCTTTAAAAAATTTAAGAGAGTTTTCTGGTTTTACTGCATCTAGTGATCATTTGGGTAAAAAAAGTTTCAGTTTCATCCATTGTGGTGACAAATTTCACTGCAATATGTGTTAAGTCGTATTTAGCACAGGAGCAAAAACCTCATCTAAAAGCCATCTTGCCTTGATCCTGTCTTGCTTTATCTCCTAGGGGCCTGTGATCAGCGGGCCTGGGCGGGCCTAGGCAGTCCTGGGCAGTCCTACCTGGGGCTGATGTGTGGAGCTGGAGGGCTTGGTCATGCCCTGAAACTCTTGTCAACGAAAACCTGAAGCATTGAAGGGGGAACAGCCTTGTTTGCCCCTCCTGTATAACTCCAAACCCCTGTTTGCTTGGGGAGGTGATGGTCTTCTCTAGCTTGACCTCCCGCAGCTAAAACACACACAACGAATTCTAATAGACCAATTTTGGTCTCCCGCGACTCAATCCTCCGGCCGTGCCTGACAATATCTTCACTGCACAGTTTGTTAAGTGTGAAAAAGTGCATTGGATTTCATGACAGTGCTAAGATTGTCACTCAAATTGCCTTGGAAGTAGGTGGCCTCTAATTAATCCAGTTACTGCTAGACATTTTGTTTGATTTTGTTTATAGAAAAAAAATCTGGATGGATCTTGAGAGAGTAATGCTGAGCGAAACAAGTCAGACCGAAAAAGCAGAGAACCATGTGATTTCACTGATATGTGGTATATAAACCAAAAACAACAAAAGAACAAGACAAACAAATGAGAAACAGAAACTCATAGACACAGACAATAGTTTAGTGGTTGCCAGAGGGTAAGGGGGGCGGGGGATGTGGGGTGGGAGATGAGGGTAAGGGGGATCGAATATATGGTGATGGAAGGAGAACTGACTCTGGGTGATGAACACACAATGGGATTTATAGATGAGGTAATACGGAATTTTACACCTGAAATCTATGTAATTTTACTAACAATTGTCACCCCAATAAATTTAATTAAAAAAAAAAAATCTGTGCTGGAAAGACAGAGTATAGTGAAATAGGAAACACAGCCTTTTAAATGCCTCAACAGCATGCACAGAATGTGGTTGTTGTTACTCTTGTTACTAATATTGTTATTTTTAAACAGCTTACAAACGATGCATATGTAAGGGGAGTTAACTGCCAGGCTGACTTTGGACTTTGCTCTGTGAGAGAGTTGTTGAAAGAACTGGAAAGCAGCATAATCTATTCACGTTGGTGGACCTTTGGAGTATATACAGAAGTGAGATGAGATTGCTGACAAGGAGCTAAACTATGAGGATATAAAAATCATCCAGATGAAAACAATGGACCTAAAACTAGAACAGAAGAAATAAGGGCAATGGTGATTATGTAGATGTTACTATGTTTCCACTTTGCTATGTCTTTGATTCTAGAAAATACAAGTATAGTCCAACTTTTCCTTCTCTAGGGTTTCCAATTTTAACATTTGTTTCTTTACTTCGTTTTGGTTTGGTGTTCCAATATTGAATACATTGACTATTTCCTTGAGTTCACTAAATTGGTGGTACTTCTCCTTCCTAAAGGGGCTTATCAATCATAGAAACTAACCATTTTTTAATGTAATTCAGTAATCTGAAAGTTATCTTGGGAAATATTTTTTCATTGTATAAATTTATTTTCCTTTCACCAAATCCCAGAAATGAGAGTCCACATCAAATTTTTTACTAAGCGATAATAATATGTGCCTTGTTTCATCTGGTTCATCTTATGGTAAAATTGAGATGTTACAACTTTTATTTTGGAAACTGATCTGGCACAATGGAATATGGAAAAAAATGTGTTTTACAACAACTTCTGACATAGTATTGGCTTGTGAAATGAAAGTAGATCTTAAAAATGGTCCTTCTCAGGAAATCTTAGTCTGAGAATATTACCGGGTGATGAATCTTACCCATAATTGTTTAAGTAGTAATGAGAAAATTTTAAGATCAAATTTTTGTAACTATTATGTAACTATTAAAAAACACTTAACTATATTCCAATGTATGGAATCCGTTTCCCATGCTTTTTTGCTTAATCTGCAAATAGGCAACAGAGGCCCAATATTCCTCTACAAGTGCTCTCATTTTTTCATTTTCTGGCCCTTCTCCATACCTCATCCTTAGGACACAGCCAATAAATTAATGCTGAAAATATATAAACTCAATAGCAATCTAATTTATCATGTTAATGTGTCATAAAAAAAAACACTGTTAAGGAAATTTCCATATTAAGAAAACTATCATTTAGGAACAAAAAGTCCCACATATACGGATTTTTCATTTTTCTAAGTTTCTACTATGTATGACAAGCAGTAGTTGCTCGAGTCTTCTGAAACGGGGACTACACTGTTTTCATCCTCCAGGAACCCACAGTCTGCTGGAGGTGACAACTATAAATTATTACAAAACAGTATGCAATGTTGCAATAGAAATGCACAGACTTATGGTGGTATGCCTGGAAGAGCCTTGGCAAGCCCATTTCAACCTAGAAACACAAAATTGTAGAATTTTTTTCTAGAGTTAGAGGCAACCTCAGAGATCATGATGCAAAATTTAGTCTCTCTTCCCAGACAAGTTAAATAAAACCATCTTAAAATAAATCACCAGATAGTTTGAACAAGGACACTGTTATTAATAGATACAAAAGAATACTATTTCACTGGTCCAGATACCTTTTCAGAACTCAACTACTATTACCTACATTCAACATATTGAATACATATATATAGGTTCTAGTGTCTTATGTTCTCCCACATTCATCAATTCTAGTTTTCAACTCTTATTTATCACTTCCCTCCCAAAATATTTTCTGCATGATAAGTTTCAACTTTGGATTGCAGTAGAACTGACCACATTTTAAAAAGTGATGACATTAGGAACAGGAACACTGGTTGGTTGGTTATATTCTCAAATGTTTTCTAATTCAGAAATTGTACACCTGAAATCTATGTAATTTTACTAACAATTGTCACCCCAATAAATTTAATAAAATAAAATTTAAAAAAAAAAGAATAATTATTTCATACATCACAAAGTGACTCTTCAGTGGAACTTAAGTATAGAGAAGATAGAAGAAGAAAAATCTCAAAAGTCACATAACATGTCTGATTTCTTGTAATGATAGAGTAGCTAGATTAGACTAATACTCCTATAGATGATAATGATAAAATGTAGACAATTATTTGAAAAATGCAACTATTTGAATCTCTTGAGAGAAAATTTGGTGAAACAAGAGTGCAATTTATAAGTTGGCAGCATTAGGCCTGAAGAAACACTCCACCTCCCATCCTCAATTTGCATTGAGCTCCAGCTGCAGAAAGCTGTTTCCTTATTGGCATGAAGTGTCAAAAGATAAAATTCAGACTGGCAGAATGATGATAAGTTATGGGAGGGTTCTTGAAAGAGAGGGAGCAACACAGAGGCAAATACTCTGATCTGCGTATAAAGTGCACACAAATCCTTGGCTGACCACTAAATTATCTTTGTAAGGGGAATACTGAGGGTATAATCTGTACAAAAACCAACCAACCAAACAAAAAATACAAGAAAACAAAAAAACAAAACATAGAGCAGCTAGAAATTTAAAAAGCTAAGTGGACATTTTAGCTGTTTTCCATCACAGAGGAATCAGAGTTTAGATTTTGAGTCAAGCCAAATAAGCTATCTTCTAATAAAATATCATTACTCAAAAGATAAAACAATTCAGAGTCTTACACGTGTATCATTGATAATATTCATCTTAAATTAAAAATAACTTTATATGATAAATACCAAGAAAACATGACATTTTTGGAGATTCTGGTCAATATGGCAGAGTAGGAAAACACTGTGCTTGCCACCTCCTGTGACTACATTAAAATTACAACTAAATTATAGAACAATCAACCTGGAGATCTATTTGAGGACCAGCTGATTAGAAATCCTATAACTAAGGATATAAGGAAGAAGCCGCCTCAAGACAGGTAGGAGGGAAGAATGTGCAAAACATTCTTGTCCCATACCTGGTAGTTTAGAATCTGTGAAAATATTTAACCTGCAGTGGTCTTCCCTGAAGAGAAAGGGGTCCCAACCCCAGACAGAGTTACCCAGTCCGAAGCACTAAATCAGGAAGAGGAGACCCCACAACATCCAGTTGTGAAAATCAGTGGGGATTCCATCTGTCCAGGTGAGACAAAGTGCTGCTAGAAGCCCAGGCATACTCTTAAAGTTCCCACAAACAGACTCTTGCTCCCAGGTACTCAGCCTGGGCTCCAGTGGAGGGACAGCAGCCAGGAGGCACCAGAGACTTACAGGGAGGAACTGAGTTATGTGGATTCAGAGTGAGGACTAGAGGGACAGTCACCGCATTCTCATCTTTCCTGTGTTGAGCTCTCCCTGAACACCAAGTCTAAATCTTCATTGGCCTAGTGAACTCCACTTGCTCCGTCCAGGTGACTCCCTGGCAAACTGACCCACCCAACTTGCATGCTGTTTGAGGTTCTTTTGGCAGTGGTCAGCCAGGCATGGCCCTTGCTGTAGACTTTCTTGGACAACTCTCAAGGACCCAGGGGACACAGCAGGTGTTAGATAACCTCAATGTGTTCTGTACCTTTTGCTAAGTGGCTCCTGGCTCAACTCTGGTGCTAAATCTGTATCTGTATTAACCTGTGAACATTAATCACCCCACCCTGATGACTCTCTGAGATCTTGCCTCACCCAAATCACCTACTCCCTAAGGTATGCTCAGCTCCTGAGCCTTATGAACAGTCAGCAGGCAGTAGCAAGCCTCAGAGTGCCTTGGGACTTTTGCTGAACTGCTCCAGGCCTGGTACTTGTGAAACCAGCATTGATTTGTAGCATGCCTTTTCACACATGTCTCCAGGTCCAGCACAGGCAGCAACCAATCTTGGTTGACTTTGTAGTTCCTGCCAGGTAGCCCAGGGACACTAAAAGGTAAAAGCTGAACTTGGGAATCATGGAAGCCCCTCCCAAGAAGCCCCAGAACCCACTGGCTGACTACAGACCACACCAGAACCCACTGGCTGACTTCAGACCACATCAGAGTCCCCCAGTTAGCCCCATAAATGGCAAAAGGGTGGTCTTGGCACACAATAGCCCACTGGGACAAATCCTGTTTCCCTACACAAAAGCTAGTACACTGTGGTCATGGCCAATTCTCACATCTAGTCAGTCTGAGGGTCAATCTCAACCACTAATGTGCCAACAACAATCAAGACTCAACTACAACAAGAAGGCCATACAACCCACAGAAGGGACACTCCAGATGCACCCAGCTGAGGGGATCAGAGAACTGTGCCATGGGGCATCACAGGACATCTACTACATATGGCCACCCTGCCAAGACTGGGAGACACAGCATATCTACCTAATACACAGAAGCAAATATAGAAAGGCAGACAAAATGAGGAAACAAAGAAATACATCCAAAATGAAAGAACAGGCAAAAACTCCAAAGAAAAACCAAAAACACAAAACAAAACAAAAAAGAACACTAGATGAAATGGAAGTAAACAACATACCAGAGATTGAGTTCAAAGCAATTGTTATAAGGATGCTCAAGAAAATTAGTCAGAATGTCAAGAGATAGCAAGCATAAAAAAAGAACCAGTCAGAAGTAAAACCTACAATAACTAAAATAAAGAATGCACTAGAAGGAATCACCAGTATATTAAATGAAGCAAAGAGTTGAATTAGTGATTTGAAAGACAAGGTAGCAGAAAACACCCAATCAGAACAGCAAAAAGAAAACAAAAAAAGTGGATTGTTTAAGAGACCTCTGGGACAACATCAAACATAAAAATATTCACATTGTACGTGTACCAGAGTAGAAGAAAGAAAGCAAGGGCTTGAGTAGCTTTTTGAGGAAATAATGACTAAAAACATTCTTAATCTAGCAAAGGAAATAAACATACTAACCCAGGAAGTCCCAAACAGGATGAGCCCAAAGAGGCCCACATTAAGACACATTATTAGAAAATGGCAAAATTTAAAGATAAAGAGAGAATCTTGAAAGCAGTAAAAGAAAGGCATTTTTTCATATGTTTATTTGCCATTTGTATGTCCTCTTTAGAGAAATGTCTCTTCAAGTCCTCTGCTCATTTTTCAATTGGGTTGTTTGTTTTTTTGTTGTTGTGTTTCCTGAGTTCCTTGTATATTCTCGATACTAGCCCCTTATCAGAGGCACTGTTTGCAAAAATCTTCTCCATTCAGTTGGTGGCCTCTTGATTTTGTCAATGGTTTCTTTTGCTGTGCAGAAGCTTTTAAGTTTCATATAGTCCCATTTGTTTATTTTAGCTTTTACTTCCATTGCCTTTGGAGTCAAATTCAACATCACTAATCATCAGAGAAATGCAAATAAAAACCACAATGAGATATCACCTCACCCCAGTCAGAATGGCGATCATCAACAAGACAAATAGTAACAAATGTTGGAGAGGCTGTGGAGAAAAGGAACCCTCATACACTGTTGGTGGGAACGCAGACTGGTGCAGCCATTATGGAAGGTGGTGTGGAGGTTCCTCAAAAATAGTTTAGTGGTTGCCAGAGGGTAAGGGGGGTGGGGGGGGTGGGGGGGAGGTGAGGGTAAGGGGGATCGAATATATGGTGATGGAAGAACTGACTCTGGGTGATGAACATACAATGGGATTTATAGATGATGTAATACAGAATTGTACACCTGAAATCTATGTAATTTTACTAACAATTGTCACCTCAATAAATTTAATAAAAAAAAAAAAAAAAGAATTGCCATATGACCCAGCAATCCCTCTCCTGGGTATCTACCCAAAAAATCTGAAAACATTTAGAGATAAAGACACGTGTGCTCCAATGTTCATTGCAGCTTTGTTTACGGTGGCCAAGACATGGAAACAACCAAAATGTCCTTCGATAGATGAATGGATGAAGAAGTTGTGGTATATATACAGAATGGAATACTATTCAGCGGTAAGAAAAGACGATATAGGAACATTTGTGACAACATGGATGGATCTTGAGGGAGTAATGCTGAGCAAAACAAGTCAGACAGAAAAAGCAGAGAACCATGTGATTTCACTGATATGTGGTATATAAACCAAAAGCAACAAAAGAACAAGACAAACAAATGAGAAACAGAAACTCATAGACACAGACAATGGTTTGGTGGTTGCCAGAGGGTAAGGGGGTGGGGGGTGGGGGGTGGGAGATGAGGGTAAGGGGGATCGAATATATGGTGATGGAAGGAGAACTGACTCTGGGTGATGAACACACAATGGGATCTTTAGATGATGTAATACAGAATTGTACACCTGAAATCTATGTAATTTTACTAACAATTGTCACCTCAATAAATTTAATAGAAAAAAAGAAAAAAAGAAAAAGAAAGGCAGTTAGTTACCTAAAACGGAACTTCCATGAGACTGTCAGCTGATTTCTCAACAAAAACTTTGCAGGCTAGAAGGGATTGGAATGAAATATTCAAAGTGATGAACAGTTAGGACCTATAACTAAGACTGCTCTTTCCAGCAAAGCTATTATTTAAAATTATAGGCAAGATAAAGTGCTTCTCAAGCAAGAAAAAAATAAGGGACTTCATCACCACCAAAGTAGTATTACAAGAAATATTAAATGGGCTTCTTTAAAAAGAAGAAAGAGGAAAATAAAGAACATTAATATGAAAGATAAATAGGCAATAACTATTTATCTACCAATAATTACTTTAAATGTAAATGGATTAAATACCCTAATCAAAAGTCATACAATAGCTGAATGGATAAGTAAACAAAACAAGACCTTTACATATGCTATCTATAGGAGACCCACTTCGGATCAAAAGACACACACAGACTAAAAGTAAATGAATAGAAAAAGATATTTCATGGAAAAAAATCTGAAGTAGCAATACTTATATCAGACAAAATAGACTTAAAAACAGACTATAATAAGAGACAAAGGAGGACATTTCATAATGATAAAGGCATCAATCCAACAAGAAAATATAACCCTAATAAACATTTATGCACCTAACATAGCAGTATGTAAATAAATAAAGCAAATATTGCTGGAAATAGAGAGAAATCCACTATAATACAGTCAGACAAGTGGACTTTAACTACCCATTGACGTTAAAGAATAGGTCTTTCAGACAGAAAATCAACAAAGAAACAGAAGCCTTTAATGCCAAATTAGACCAATGGATATAATTGATATTTTTAGAGCATTTCAGCCCAAAACAGCAGAATATAATATTCTTCTCAAGTGCACAAGAACAATTTTTCATGATAGACCACATGTTAAGCCACAAAACACGTCTCAATAAGTTTAAGAAGATTGAAATCATACCAAATGTCTACTCTTACCACAATGATGTGAATCAAGAAAAAAAAAAATACAAAAGAAGATAAAAACACACAAACACATGGAAGCTAAATAACATGTTACTAAACAATGAATGGGTTAACAATAATATCTAGAAAGAAATCAAAAGATAACTTGAGACAAATGAAAATGAAAATACAATGCCTCAAAATGTATGGGACAAAGCAAAAGCAGCCCTAAGAGGGAAAATCATGGCAATGCAGGCCCACTGCAAGAAACTAGAAAAATATTAAATAAACAATCTAACCTTACACCTAAAATAACTAGAAAAAGAAAGACAAACAAAGCCCTATGTGAGTCAAAGGAAGGAAATAATAAAGAACTGAGCATATATAAACAGAATAGTTTATTAATCAATGAAAGTTAAACTATGTTCTTTGAAAATATAAACAAAATTGATAACTCCTTAACCAGACTCATCAAGAAAAAAAGTGAAAGGACCCTTAAAAAAAATCAGGAATGAAAAAGGAGAAGTGACAGTTGACACCACAGAAATACAAAGGATTATCAGGAAATACTAAGAACATTATAAGACAAAAAATTAGACAACCTGGAAGAAATGGATAAATTCTTAGAAACATGCAATTTTTTAAGAACGAATCAAGACGAAACAGAAAATCTGAATCAACCAATTATTACTAATGAAATCAAATCAGTAATAAAAAATCTTTCCATAAAGAAAAGCTCTGATCAGATGACTTTACAGGTGAATTTTACCAAAAATTGAAAAAAAAAAAAAAAAAAAAAAGTAACACCTATTCTTCTCAAGCTATACCAAAATATTCAAGAGGATGGAAGCTCCAAACTTCATTTTATGAGGCCACCATTACCCTGTTTCCAAAACCAAAGACATTACAAAAATAAAAATAAAAATAAATATATAGGCTGATATCCCTGATGAATGTAGATGCAAAAATCCTCCGCAAAATATTGGCAAACTAAGTGCAGCAATATATTCAGATGATAATACACCATAATCAAGTAAGATTTATTACTAGTATGCAAGGTCTAACATCCACAAATCAATTAGCATGATACACCACATAAACAAAATGAAGGATAAAAATTATATGATTATATAAATGGATGGAGAAAAAGTGTTTCACAAAATCTAGCATCTGTTTATGATAAAAACTTTCAGTAAAGTGGGAATAGAGGGAACACGCCTCAACATAATAAAGGCCAGATACAACAAACCACAGGTAACATCATACTCAATGATGAGAAGCTAAAAGCATTTTCCTTAAGATAAGAATTAAGACAAATATGTCTACTTTCTCCACTTTTATTCAATATAGTATTGAAAGTCCTAGCCACAGCAATCACACCAGAAAAAGAAATAAAAGGCATTCGAATTAAAAAGGAAGTAAAACTGTCATTATTTGCAGATAACATGATACCATATATATATATGGATGGATATATATATATATATATATATATATATATATACACACACACACACACACACACACACACACACACACACACACACAGAAAACCTGAAAGATTCCACCAGAAACTATTAGAACTGATAAATGATTCAGTAAAGTAGCAGGATACACAATTAATATTCAGAAATTGGTTGCATTTTTATACACTAATAATGAACTGTCAGAAAGAGAAATTAAGAAAACAATCTCATTTACAATTGAATAAAAAAAACACCTTTTAATAAATTTGACCAAGGAGGTAAGAGAACTGTAATCATAAAATTACAAGACATTGAAGAATGAAATTGAAGAAGATACAAATAAATGGAAGCATATACCGTGTTCAGGGATAGGAACAATTCACATTGACCCAAAGCAATCTATAGATTCAATGCAATCCCTATCAAAATGCCAATGGCATTTTTCACAGAACTAGAACAAATAATCCTAAAATTTATAGGGAACCAAAAAGACCCTGAATAGCTACAACGATCTGGGGGAAGAAGAATAAAGTTGGAGGTATCATGCTACATGGTATCAAAATATTCAAAAAGACTATAGTAAGCAAAAGAGCAGGTTCTGTCATAAAAACAGACACATTGGTAAATGGAACAGAATATAGAACTCAGAAATAAACCCACCACTATATGCTCAATTAATCTATGACAAAGTAGACAAGAATATACAGTGGATAAGGATATTCTATTCAATAGGTGATGGAAAAACTGGACAGATAAAGGTAAAAAATGAAAATGGGCCACCTACTTACACCACATACAAGAATAAACTCAAAATGAGTTAAAGGCTTAAATGTAAGATTCAAAACTGTAAAACACCTAGAAGAAAACACAGGCTATAAACTCCCCAAGATTGCTCTTAGTAATATTTTTTAGGTGTTTCACCTTGGGCAAGGGAAGCAAAAGAAAATAATAAACAAAATGGGACTACATGAAACTGCAATATTTTTGCACAGCGAAGGAAATCATCAACAAAATGAAAAGAAAACCTACCGAATGGGCTAAAAAATGCAGCAGTGACACATTCTATAAGATGTTAATATCTAAAGTTTATAAAGAACTCAAACAACTCAACATCAAAAAAAAAAAAAAAAATCAAATAAAAATAATTCAATTAAAAAATTGGCAAAGACCTGAATAGACATTTCTCCAAAAAGGACATAAATATGGCCAATTCACACATGAAAAGATGCTCAACATCACTAACCATCAGGGAAATTCAAAATAAAACCACAATGAGATATTACTTCACACCTTCTCAGAATGGCTATAATCAATAAATTAACAACAAATGTTGGTAACGATGTGGAAGAAAGGGAATCTTCAGGCACTGTTGGTGGCATTGCAAATTGGTGCAGCCACTGTGGAAAACTGTTTAGAGATTCCTCAAAAAATTAAAGTAGAACTACCTGTGACCCAGCAATTTCACTTCGGGATATTTATCCAAAGAAATCCAAAACACTAATTCAAGAAAGATATATGTACCTCCTTGTTCATTGCAACATTATTTACAATAGCCAAGATATGGAAACCATTAAGTACCTCCAATAAATAATTAGATAAAGAAGTGGTACATATACACAATGGAATATTACTTAGCCATAAAAAAGAATGAACTCTTACCATTTGCATCAACATGGGTGGACCTATAGAGTATCATGCTAAGCGAAATGAGTCAGACAGAGAAAGATGAATACCATATGATCTCACTTATATGTGGAATCTAAAGAACAACATAAATGCACAAACATAACAGAAACAGACTCATAAGTACAGAGTACAAATTTATTTTGATAGATGGGGAGTTTGAGGTCTAGGTGAAAAAGTTGTAGGGATTAAGAAGTACATATTTGTAGTTACAAAACAGCCATGGGAATGTAAAGTACATAGGAAATATAGACAATAATATTGTAATAACTATGTATGGTGCCATAGAGTTACTGGACTAAAAGGGAGATCATGTCACAAATTTTATAAATATCTAACCACTATGCTATACACCTGTAACTAATATAAAATAATATTCAATATCAATTGTAATTCAAAATATTAAAACAATAAAAAATAAAAACACAAACAAGCAAAAACTCATAGACACAGACAAATGTTTAGTGATTTCCAGAGAATAACGGTGGGGGGAAGTTGGAAGAAGGTAAATATGGACAAATATCTGGTAATGGAAAGAGAATTGACTTTGGCGGGTCAACACACAATGCAATATGTAGATGATGTATTATAGAATTGTACACTTGAAATCTATATAACCAATGTCACCCCAATAAATTTTAAAATGGTAATAAAATATAAAGTAGCAATGCTCAGAGTACCTGACAAAAAATAAAGAGAAATTATCAATACTTAAGAAAATAAATAACAGTTAATAGAAACTTGTCCTGAGATGACTCAGATGTTGCAATCATCAGAAAACAATTGAAGTTGCTATTATAAATATGTTAGAGAACTTAAGAATCTTACACATATAATAAACAAATGAGTAATCTTAGCAGAGAAATATAAACTACAAGGAATAACTACCAAATGGAAATTCTAAAGCTCAAAAATTCTGTAACTGAAATGAAAATTTTACTGGAAAGATTTAACAGAAGAAACTAATAAGTTTTAAGGCAGACCAAAATAAATTATGCAATGTAAAATATGACAACAACAAAAATTGAAGAAACATGAACAGAGTCAGAGCCCTGTGATATTACCATACAATGTAAGATGTGTAATTGATTCCCAGAAAGACAGAAGACAGAAAATTTTTGAAAACTTTTCAAATTGGGTTAAATACATCCACTTACAGATCAACTGCAATTTAGCAGCACAGGCTTTAGTCAATAATACCTGGTAAGGGAACGTTTAGCAAGGCTGGAGGGAATCTTTTTTGAGGTGTTCTTTCCAGTAAACAAAATCTCCATGTTGTGGGTGTGGATTTTTAGTTTTTCACTTCCTTGGAGTGCAGTGTGAACACTGTTCTACCAAAACATCATTATTTTCAATAGAAACAATTAAGCCTTTACAATACTGAAGTATGTCTCCTTTTACCAACTGTGGATCAAAAGAAGCAGGGATCAAATGCATGGGGTGTCCTGTAATTATCTCGAAAGGTGAAACATTGAGTCCCAAAAGGAATACATCTGAAATTTAGAAGGACGAATGGCAATACTTTTGGCCAAGGTATTTGAAGAATTTCTACAGATTTTGCTAATAGAATCTTAAAAATGCCATTAGTATGTTCAACTAAACTTGGATATTGAGCATGGTAAGGACATTTAAAATGTAAAAGTGGCCAAATAACATAGACTTGTAGCACTTGACCAGTAAAATGGGTTCCTTGCTCACTGGAGTTCAAGAAGAGTTCTCCAAGTAGAAATAATCTTCTCTAATAAGATTTTAGCCCCTATAGAGGAATTAGCTTGTTTACAAGGGAAAACTTCAGTCCAGTGAGAAAACAATACATATCATGATTAAAACATATTTATATCCATGAGATGGGAGAAATTGCCTAAAACCTATTTGCCAAACCTCAAATGGTTCGTTAGGCAATTTAAAATGTCTACGGGCTGTGGAAATAGGCTTCCCTGGGTTGTACTTTGGACAGGTGGATCATGTAAGGTAGGCACTTTTCACAGCCTTGTTAATATCTCTTCACCAATATTGGTTTACGAATACAACAATTTTGTCAGTGGACCAATGGCTTAATGCATATACAGTAGTCAGGAATGGAAACTTTAGAGTTTCTGGTAGGACTGGGTTGTTATTTAATCTGAACCAGCACTTTGTCTTCTTAGTAAACCAGCAATTGTTGGATTTTTACTCTTGGTAATCAGAGACAATTGTTTTTTCCAGACAATTGTTGGACTTCTTTGGACAGTTTTTCTCTTATCAACTGGGGAAATAACTCTTTGGACCATGACTGCTGTTGATGCCTTTAAGGGCAGTGTTCTTGGTGGAGGTGATTTCCTTTAGCTTCCAGGGAGTCAAGTTTACAATGTCCTGAAGTCTTAATAATAGCTAAAACATCAGGTAAAAGTATAGCGTCCAATAATTCCTGAACATATGAATAATTTTTAATTTTATTAATATCTCTATTGGAGGTAAGGAAACCATGTTTTTCCATGACATTCCAAAGGCATATCTACTGTAAGTATTATATAAATGTTGACAGTTTTACCATTTGCTAAAATGGAAGCTCTAGTGATGGCATATAATTCAGCCTACTGTGCTGAAGTGGTCAAAGGTGAAAATGCTGTTTTGACTACTTCAAAAGGGGCCACAACAGACTAACCAGCACAGTGCTTACCATTTTCTTTTTCTCAGTATGAACCATGTATAAACCACGAAAAACCAACTTTATCCAGTGGAGTCTCATGCAAATTTTCATGAAGAATCATGAGGTGATCCATCAGTGTCAAGCAGTCATGAGGTGCTTCATCAGTTTCAGAAGGGAGAAGGGAAGCTGGATTAAGGTTACTACAACATGAAAGAATTACATGGGAAATGGTTAACAACAGGATTTCATAGGCAGTAAGACAACTAACTGAAAGATGCTGGATGAGAATCCAGAAGAGCCTCTATTGTATGAGGTACAAAGATGGTGGAAGGGAATCCTGTAAAATTTCTTTTGTGGCCTTAACCGAGAAAGCAGTAGCAGCAATGGCTCTAAGGCAAGGGGTATATATGACCTGCAGGGTCCAGTTGCTGACTATAATATCCTAGGGATCAACGGTGATTCCTGTGTTTTTGACTGAGTACCACAAAGGCATGTCCTTCATTTTCATGCATAAATAGAAAAAAAAAATCTGATAGGATGCCCAAGAGCAGGTGGGTTTATTAAACTCTCCTTTAAGGCCTTAAAGGCAATGCTATACTGTTCTTCCCTTAAAATTGGGTTAGGACTGTCATTTTCACTAAGACATATAGCGGTTTTTCCATAAAAGAGAGATTTGGGGTCCAAATTTGGCAGTAGCCATCTAGCCCAAGATAACCTTGCAACTGCCTTAGTTTAGGGCCTTGGGAAACTTAGGGCACCACCTGAAGCTTGTCCAGATCCAGATGTAGTCCTTGTTCCAATATCAGAAGTCCCAAATTTCAAACATGAGTTTGGAAAAATTGTAATTTTTCTTTAGAGACCTTATGTCCCTTTAAGGCCAAAAATTCTAACAGATGGATGTTAAATATCTTCCTGTGAGGAGACCTGAGAAGAACAAATAAGTAAATCATCCAAAGATTGCAACAAGGTGGACCCTATAGGGAAAATTATATCATCCAAATCAGCCTTCAGAATTTGTGAGAAATAGGGTCTTTCAGTAAAATCCTGAGGCATTACTGTCCAGGTAAATTGTTTTTCTTTCCAAGCAAAGTTATTGGCTAACTTCATCAACTGGGAATCTAAAGAATGCACTACATAAATCAGTTACCATAAAGAATTTATTTCCAGTTGGGATAGTGCTAGCAGAGTATAAAGGTCAGAAACAATAGGATGTCAAGGGATAACAATGTGGTTTATTTTTTGCAGTTTCTAAACAAACCTCGACCTTCATCTCTTTGGCTTTCTCACAGGTATAAGTGGATTGTCACAGGCATTAGTGCAAGGAATAATAAGGCCCTGATTTATGTAATTTTCTAATACAGGCTTTATACATTGAAGGGCCTCTTTACTTATAAGATATTGATTACTGCTGGGAAAAGGATTTGAAGGATCAATTTGAATCTTAATAGGAGGTGCACTGTGTATTCTGCCAATATCTGTTGAATATTTTGCATGTAAAAAAGATGGCAGTTGGTCCAATAAGGACAATTGATCAGTGCTGTCAGATTCAGCAACTGTACTGTTAAAAATGGAACAAATTAAAGATGTTGAAAGGCCATTCAATTCACCTAATTGGCCATTCTGACAGTTACCATCAAACTCTAACACGATTTCCCAATTTCGGGAAAAGGATATTGTAGCACAAAACTTCTCTAGAGTAGGGACAAAGTATTAAGGAGAAAACAATGTGTATTTCTTAAGGGGCCCAAGTGAAAAGGCCTAGGTTTAGACATGTGAACCTGTTGAGGTCTATTTAAAGTCCCCACTATTTGAACTGTTTTATTACTCTGAGGCAGGGCTGTTTTATGACAGTGGGTGTGAGCACCAAGAGTGTAGCATCGGTGTCAATTAAGAATAGAATTGGCTTACCAATTTGAAGAGAAGTTTCACTAAGCTTATTAAGAGCAAGGATTGGAAAAAACCTGTGTAGTTCCTCAGAGAACCATCGTTGGAGATTAGGAGAAAGGGCTAGTTAGAATGCTGAGAGTGTCTGAAATTCTTAGAGTTATGACAGTTCCTATTCCAGTGTCCTGGCTCTTTGCAATAATGGCAAAAGTTTGGAGTCTTTTGGTTTTGCGTAGGGCCTCTCATTTGCCAAGGCTGAAAATTAAAAATCTTGACAATTTTACTTTTAGGCTCTTCTAGAGTATGAGCAAATTGATTGGCCAAATTAACCTAATCTAAGATGGCCATGGTCTCCCATTCCATTCTGGTTCTCTTAACTAGGAGGGAAAGATCTCTAACCCATTAACAAACAAATAATTAAAAGTTACCTGAGTGCAATGAACATCTGAAGGAAGACCACAATTTTCCTTAAAAATGACCTGAAGTCTATTATAACGGTCATGAACAGAATTATTAGACTTTTGTGAGCAAGTCTAAAGTTTGCTCCAGTCAACAGGCATTAAGAAAGCTGTAGGAATTTCTTGGTGTAGTTTTTGAGCTCGTTCTCTAGCTTCTGCCCCAAAATTGGATGTTTGCTTTTCTAAGTACCTTTCAGGATGTTCCCATTTGGCAACTCTCATCCAGTGCTGAGCCTGGCCTTCACCAAATAAGATGCAAGTTAGCTGATATAAGTCAGAAAACCCAGGCTGATAGGCCTGAATAATAATATCAAATTCCTCAGGAAACTTGTGAGGATTCTCAGTTACCTTATGGGATTCCTTTACAATAGCTCATAACTCAGCTTTAGTCCCGGGGACCTATGTAACTTGAGGCGTGTTAGGATCCCCAGAGGGTTTAATTTTAAATGGGAAAGTACTGAGAAGTTCAGAGGAAGAAAAAGTAAAAGATTCGAGGGAAAATGGTACTAGAGGCAGAACAGGAAAGAAGGAAGGTGGTAGTGGAATGCAAGATGGCTTGAGGCAAAGATGTTGGGGAAATGCTTGTACCAGCTGGAAAAGAAACCTGAGGCAAAGCCTTCTGTGGGGACAGAGCCCCAAAGAGCAGTTTCCAGGCTCTTGGCCCCTGCCTCAGAGTCTCCACCTTGGGGCCCCTGTTCTAACAGGCGGACCCGGGCTTCCAGTGCTTCCAACCAGGACACCTGGTTCGGCACCCGGGCCTTTTCATTAAGCCCATTTTCCGTGTTGAGACTCAAGGCCATGAGGAACATCCAGCCCACGCTGCCAGCTGTAGCCTTCTCCTCCTCCGGCAACCGCTCAGCCAGAGCCTGCAGGGCCCTCTCCACACTGCTGGAGAGCCATCCATGTCCTCCCACCCCTCCTTGGGGGTCCAACTCCTGAGAACAGTGGTCACCGGGCACCACACACTGTGTGGGGGCCATACATCCTCCTGCCCAGACTCAGACTCCATTCCTACCTGGTCGGAATCTTGCTCACCATGCCAGGTGTCTGAGTGGGTGGAGGCCTCGGTGTAAGATGTCCACAACCCTCGGAGCTTAAGGCCGCAGCAGATCACCAAAATGAAGGCAACGCCATCCATGTCCAAGAGGGCGATGTGCCAGCTGGAGGCTTGAGTCTCCCAGGCAGACCGCGCCTCCCGTTCCCGGTGTCGCTCCTCATGGGCGTTCCGAAGCTGGGCTCTCACATGCACAAACCGCTCCACCATGCTTCGGTAGGTTTTGGCCGGCACCGTACCCTGCTTACGAAACTGAGCTGTTATACGTGTAAACTGCTCCAGTACATTCTGGAGAGTTCCGGTCGACACCATACCCTGCTCACTGCGCCATTTGTTGTGCAGGGCGGCCTGCGGGGTCTCAGCTCCCGCTCCCCACATAAGAACGCAGGATGTGGCCAGGCCCAAAAGGAACACCCACGGAGCCATAGGTAGGGCAGTCATACCACTACGGTCTCACTGGAGGCTGGGTTCACACGACGTGCGACCTGCTGTCCGCTTTGCTGCCAACCGACAAATTCTCCTCGACTCTCCTCGACTCTCCTCCGCTCTCCTCCGCTCTCCTCCTCTCTCCTCCTCTCTCTTCCGCTCTCCTCCGCTCTCCTCCGCTCTCCTCCTCTCTTCTCCTCTCTTCTCAATTCTCCTCCTTCCTCCTCCATAGCCACGACAGTTATATCAGTGGCCAATGGCTCAATGGTTACAGCTGACGGCCAACCAACCACAGCTGACGGCCATCCACTACCCGAGCCAGCACCCCTCCACATGAGTCCGAGAGCCTGGAAACTGCTCTCTGGGGCTCCATCCCCACACCTCCATAGAAGAACAGCGTGGATCCAAAGACGGACCCTGAGACTGTGGAGTAGAGGGAAGGACAAGACAGCACTGCTGAGGAAGAACACATGGCTTCAGATGCCATTTTCTCCCTTTTTAAATTTCAGATTTTAAGACTATTTTCCAGAGGCAACTTCAGATTATTGGTCTCATTTGGAAGCTTCAAAATGTCATTCAAAATAGGCATTCTACTTAGTTTTATCAATGTTAGCTTTATTATTGTCCAGTTTGGTTTTTAAGAAAATTAAGTTTTGGGAATCTCAAAAGTACCTCAGAATGGCCACAGATTTGCTGAATTACTTTTAATCAGATCTGTCCAGTTAGTTAAATATGCACATGGAAATATGCACATGGCTTTTAGCCATGTCCTCAGCCAGGGTCCCTGGTGAAGGACGGATGGTCTTGAAATATTTAGATAGCTGAAATCTCATTTTTCAGAGTATTTTCTCTAGAGCACAAACCTAAGACAATTTACAACAGCTCAAGCAACCTGCAGGCCAGACACAAGTCAGCCTCACTTTAGAACATTCTGATCACAGAGGACCAGGACAAAGGCTAAAAGCCAGTTCTGGAAAATCACTAACCCTCAGAGAGTCCAGTTATAGGCTGTGCTGAGTGCTTAGTGGCAGTTCTCTCAGTGAGATGGCACAGTGTAATATTGGGCCAAACTAACTAATTTCAGTAGAAATAACCTCTGTCTTCAAAGAGATCCTCAGGTGAAAGCCAGTTGTCTGAAAGAATGACCTGTTTCCAAAGAACTCAGACCTCCGTGCCAAATTGTGTACTCACAGACAGCAGATAGACAAACAAACAAGCAAGGCCTTTTTTAACAACAAAAACTCTAAAATTCCTAAATAAAGCCCAGAGAGCTTCAAAATGCAAAAGGCAGAAGCTTGATTCCAGGAGAAGAGTTACCCCAAGTTTCTGAGTGGGAGGGCAAGCAGGAACCAAAGAGGCTCTGTGTGAGGTGCCAGCATGTGGTTGCTCACCTGCCCGGAAATTGTCTGTATTGCTCTTCACTGCAATACTGCATCAGCCCCCAAAATGTCAACTGAAAAGTAATGCTAACCAGGTGTTTCATCCCAAAAAGCATTTAGCAGGGAAAAAGAAAGGTTTGCAACCCAGTGAAGGCAGAGCCGACATGGCAAGCCATGTTCACACTCTGCCCAGTATGCCAAGATGCAGGAGCATTTAAAGAAGGGGTAAGGACATTAAGAGAAGGGGAAGTTAGAAACATAGAGCCTTATTATAAACAGTCTTCCTGTAGGGTTCTTGTGATTATGTAGAGTGTGAGAACTTCCATAAGCCCTAGCTCCTCCCATAGAACCTCCTGACTGATTATGTTTACTTAAAGATCCAGTTAGTCTTTATCATAAGCCTAACTCGAGAAAACAAGAAACATAAAATCTCAAATAAACAATCTAACGTTATACCTAGGGGAACTAAAAAAAGAACAAAGACCAAAATTCATAAAAGAAAGGAAATAATAAAGGTGGAAATAAATGACAGAGGAATTTAAAAAAATCAAACTAAGAGTTGGTTCTTTGGAAAGACGTACAAAATTGACTAATCTTTAGCTAGACTCACAAAGACAAAAAAAGAAGGAGAAAAATAAACAAAATGAAAAATGAAACAGAAGTTACAACTGATAGCACAGAAATACAAAAGATTACAAGAGATTACTATGAACAATTATACACCAACAAATTTGACAATCTAGAGAAAAGGGTAAATTCCTAGAAACATACAATCTTACAAGACTGAACCACAAAGAAAAGTAGATTGATTACACGTAAGAAGATTGAATCAGTAACAAACAAACAAATAAAACACCCAACAAAGAAAAGTCCAGGATGAGATGGCTTCACTGATAAATCCTACTAAACTTTCAAAGATTTAATAACTATCCTCAAACTTCTCAAAGAAATTGAAGAGGAGAAAACCCTTTTTTTAAAGCTAGCATTACCCCATACCAAAATCAGAGCAGGATAACACACACACACACACACACACACACACACACACACACACATATTACACGTTACAGGCCAATATCCCTGATGAATATAGACCCAAAAATCCTCAAAAATATTGAAAACCAAATTCAATAATTCATCAAAATGATCATACAGTATGATCAAGTGGGATTTATTCCAGGGTTATAAGGATGTTTCAACATCTGCAAATCAATCAATGTGATACACCACATTAACAAAATGAAGGAAGAAAATCATATGATCATCTCAATAGATGCAGGAAAAGCATTTTACAAAGTTAACATCCATTTATGATATTAAAAATAAATCTTAACCAAGTAGGTATTGAAGGAATGTAGCTCAGCATAGCAAAAGCTGCATATGACAGACTCACAGCTAACATTTTAATTGTATTATAATGACAAACCCATCATATAAATTCATACCATATCATTAGTAGTGAAAAGGTGAAACCTTTTTCTCTAAGATCAGGAAAAAGACAAAAATGTCCACACTTGCCACTTTCATTCAATATATTAGATTGGTGCAAAAGTAATTGTGGTGTAAAAGGTTAAAACTAATTGCAAAAACTGCAATTACTTTTGCACCAACCTAATAGCATTGGAAGTCCTAGCCACAGCAATTGGGCAAAAACAACAACAACAGCAAAAGGCATCCAAATTGAAAAGGAAGAAGTAAAACTGTCAATACTTGCGGATAACCTAATGTTATATAGAAATCCCTCAAGACTCTACTAAAAAACTGTTAGGACTGATAAATGAATTCAGTAAAGTTTCAGGATACAAAATTAATATACAGAAATCTGTGATATTTCTATACACTAATAACAAATTATCAGAAATAAAAGTTAAGAAAATAATTTCATTTACAATTGCATCAAAAAGAATGAAATACCTAGGAATAAATTGAACCAGATAAAAGATCTATACACAGAAAACTATAAGACATTTATGAAAGATATTGAGGAAACAAATAAATGGAAATATTTTCCATGCTCATGGGTTGGAAGAATTAATATTGTTAAAATGTCCATACTACCCAAAGCAATGCACAGATTAATGCAATCCCTACCAAAATTCAAAACGCCTTTGTCACAAAATTAGAACACATTATTCTAAAATTTGTATGGAACCATAACAAATCCTGAATAGACAAAGTTCTTGAGAAAAAAGAACAAAACTAGAGGTATTACAATTTCTGAGTTCAAAGTATACTACAATACTAAAGTAATCAAAACAGTAGTGTATTGGAATTGAAATGGATACACGGATCATTGAAACAGAATTTAGAGCCCAGAAATAAGCACACATATATATGAACAATTAATTTACCACAAAGGATCCAAGAATATACAATGAAGAAAGGACAGTTTCCATAAAAAATAATTTTGGAAAAACTGGACAGCCAATTTTATTCCAAAGAATAAAATTAGACCACTATGTGACACCATACACACACAAAAAATAACTCAAAAGGGATTAAAGATTTGGATGTAAGACCTGAAAGCATAACATTTCTATAAGAAAACAGGCAGTAAGTCCTTGACATTAGTTTTAGCAATGTTTTTTTGTTTTGTTTTGTTTTGTTTTCAAATCTGACTCCAAAGGCAAGAGAAACACAAGCAAAACTAAACAAATGGGACAACATTAAATTAAAAAGCTTCTGCACAGCAAAGGAAACTATTAACAAAATTAAAGACTACATATTAAATGGGAAAAATATATTTGCAAATTGTATATCTAAGAAAGGGTCACTATCCAAAATATGTGAAGGACCCACAGAATTCCACAATAACAACAACAACAAAAAAAACCCAATGAAGAAATGGGCAGAGAAGCAGAATAGCTATTTTTTTCCAAAGAAGACATACACACGGCCAATGGGCACATAAAAAAGTGGTTCAACATCACTAATCATAAGAAAAATGCAAATCAAAACTGCAAGAAGATATCACCTCACATCTATTAGAATTACTATTATCAAAAAGACAAGAAATAACAAGTGTTGGAGAGAACGTGGAACTAAGGGAATCTTCGTGCACTGTTGGTGGGAGTATATATTGGTGCAGCCACTATGGAAAACAGTATGGAGAGCTCTCAAAAAATTGAAAATAGAACAACCTTATGACCCAGCAATTCCACTTCTGGGTATTTATTTGAAGCATACAAAAACACTGATTTGAAAAGATATATGCACAACTGTGTTTGTTGGAGAATTATTTACAATAGCCAAAATATATAAGCAACCTAGGTGTCCATCAATGGATAAACGGTGTGACACACACACACACACACACACACACACACACACACACTGGAATACTACTTTGCCATAAAAAGAATGAAATATTGTCATGTCATGACAACATGAATGGACTTTGGGGGATTTTATGCTAAGTGAAATAAGTCAGACAGAGAAAGACAAATATGTGATTTCACTTGTATGTAGACTCTAAAGATAAAACAAATAACAAATAAGACAAAACAGAAACATACTCATAGATAGAGAACAGATTGATGGTTACCAGAAAGCAAAGGGACTGGGAGTGTGTAAAATGAGTAAAGGGTTCAGTAGTTTAGTGTTGGGTAGTAACTTGACTTATGGTGTTGATCACTTTTAGTGTATATAAATATCAAATTATGATGTTGTACATCTGAAACTAATATAATGTGATATACCAATTTTACCTCAATAAAAAAGTAGTAGAACACTTCAAAGTGCTAAAAGACAAACACTGTCATTGTAGTGTTTGCTATATTCAGCAAACCATACTTCAAAAGCAAAAATGAAATAAACATTTTCAGAGAAACAAAAACAAACAAACAAAAAATCGTCAGCAGATCTATTCTGTAAAAAATGCCAAAGGAAGTTCTACTTTTTAAGGGTGGAGAAAAATTACACAGGATGGTAGCTTGAATCTATGTAAGGAAAAAAAAATCACTAGAAAGGATGAATAGCTAAGTAAATTTTTAAAAAAGTAACTGGGATTTTTTCTTTTCTTAATGAAAAAAGTACCACTATTTAAAGCAAGAATTATAACTTTGTAGTATGGAAATTATAATGTTTATAGTATAATATGTATGAAAATTATAGGACAATGGATAGCTGCGGTAATTGAACTATGATATTAGGAGGTTTCTGCCTTTTTACATGAAGTAGTAAAATGTCAAATCCATGTAGATTATCTTATATTTAAATGCACATGAAATTTTTTAGTAAAACCAGTAAAAAAAAATGCAAAAGGATTATAGCTAAAATATCAATGCCAATACAAAATATTAAACACTAAAAATGTTTGACCAAAAATAATATAAAATATAATATGACATAAAAATAATACCTTTAAATCAAAAATAAATACACTAAAACCCCAATAAGTGAATGGACCAAAAAGCATAAAGAAATAATCCAACAAAAAATAAAATGGTCAGTAAAAATGGGATAGAAGCAATTTCTGAAGGAAACATTCAGAAGAAATGTCTGCAGTTATTAAAAGCAGAGCTGTGCTATTACTTGATAAGATAGCCAGTAAGAAAGCTCTTTGGGTGACATTATTAAAAATTCTAGGAAGAGTGATGCCTGACATTAAATTTTAATTTGTTTCTTGATTTATGCTGTAATAACCCTCTCCTATCTTGAAACCTTTAACTAGTCCATTATACTAAAAACTCTTGTATTTGGAGGAATGTGGTAACAATCACTATCAGTGTAATGTCCCATACTACTTCCCTCCAATATACACTAACGTTGTGAGCCAATGTGAACCAGCGGTCTACTCTGTGCCAAACACTGCTATGCTGTTTATGTGTTTTATGTTTAATCTGGATTTGTTCCCATTTCATGGATGAAAAAAAATACATGGAGGCTTAGAAAGCTTAAGCATCTGACCCACAATCTCACAGATGATAGATGGGCAAGTCTGACATTAGTGTCAACATGTGTCAATCATGAGTTATGCTGAAGGAAGACAAGTGATACCAGCATGGCAGAAAGTAAGCTATAAGACAGAGAGCAACTGCCTAAAGACTCAGGAGTTATGAATGGAAGCAAGTGTTAGATATCAATGAAAAATAAAATCACTGCAGACTGGAGGGTAGGAATATACCGGCAGCTGTTGTCTGGGTAACAAGAAGATGATGGTTAACCTGGGACACAAAATTCAAGTGGTATACAAATGTAATTAACATACATTTATGTGATCTTACTCAAATGAAAATAATGCTGGAATTCAAGATTAGAAAGTAATAAAGTTCAAATGTTTACTTACCCTCTGTGTTTAGACAGTAGGATCACATTGCTCTCTATTGTTCTTATACTTTTTAATTTTCAATTTTTCTACCATGAGAATGCATTATTTTTATGAGAAAAAAATATTTCTAAAAGTGGGAGAGAAAAGAAAACACCACCATTTCTACCGCTCCAGGAAAAAAATGTAAAAAATAAACAGTTTTATCAGGCTTTAAAGAGTATCTCTCATGCAACTGCTTCTGAGAATCTGAAATCTTCTTTGACGGAAAGGATTCATTAAACAATTTACAATAATGTGGTGAAGAAATACAGCAAAGTTAATAAAGAAATGATAGCTCTTCCCGGGTACACATACTACAAAGGCCAGAACCACTCTTTAAATATATTTTTATTTGATTACTGCTTTTACAGGCTAAAGCCGTATTACCACACCTAATTTTTAAAACTGTTTTTTTTTAATGGGGTCATTTTTCTTCCCTTGAAATTGCTTATTTTATTATTTTGGAGACTCTGTGGAGCTTGTTGATTTTACATTCTTTTGATACTTGAATACAGTTTTGTTTTGTTAAATCAAAGGGTACACTGTGCCTGTGATGACTTAAGGGGACTTCTGATGCCTCATCTGCTCAGTGGTTACTGAAATTACCTAAAAGTATATACTTGTTAATTATACAAATTATTGAAGAGTTTTAAGACATGAAGAACTTGGAAGAGTTTAAGAATGGCAATAAAATCACTCTAAAGTATAAATAGATAGACTATTATCTATCTATCTATCTATCTATCTATCTATCTATCTATCTATCTATCATCTATCTATCATCTATCTAATCTACACATGTATTTATCTAATTTTAAACAATTGGAATTGACGGGAATTTCATGAAGCTCTATGTTCCTGAAATGAAGATATATTACAGTCAGGAGTGGGGGTAATCAAATCATAGAGTTTTAGTTATGGACAAAGTATTCTTGCCTCATTGAGCACCTACAGTGTCTGTTAAACAGTTCTGTCTCTGTTTAGCTCTATCCAAAGAAGTTTGTCTGGCTTAATGGAAAGGCTGTGAAAGTACGGGACAGAAATACCTGGGTTCAAATTTCCTCTCAGTCTCCTCTAGCTGTGTGATTGAAGGCAAGACATTCAATCTCCTTCAAGCAAAGTATTTTTACCCATGAAATGAAGGTGATGTGAGCCAAGAGTCTACTCTATGCCAAGGACTATGCTTTGCATACACCTGATGTCGTTTTATCTTTTAACTGGATTCACTCCCATTTCATGAACGAAACAATAGGCAGGCCTATTGGTTTGTGATGGGGGTTAAATGAGAGAAGCCTTGTAAAATACAAGGCATAGGATTTAATACCTGACAGGCACTAAATAAATATTTGTCCTCTGACAAGGGTAATGCACAAAGAACTAATTCAAACCATAGGTTAATGATTTTTAACTTCTTAAGCAACAATTTAGTTTCTGCCTTTAAAAATATATTTATTCTTCTCTCCCTGGTGAATTTCTATCCTATATTTCAGGTTCATATATTACCTACCACATGAGTGTTTAATATTCACTCTATGAACACTGATTTTTTTTTTCTTCAAATTTCTATATCTCAGAATTTATCCTCCTTGATCTGGTTCCACACATCATTCAATGCGAATTTTGGTCCACTTTGTAAAATTTGGAGTCTATGGCTTGCAGCCTAATTTTATAATTTACTAGATAAAGACCCAAAGCAAAACTCTCTGTGTACTAGTTTTCTCATCTGCAAAACAGGGAGGGACTTAATTTAGTGTACCTTGAAGACTATTAAAGAATAAAATAAAATATGTAAAAACACCAAATACATATATGCATACAAAGGGTCATCAAAAAGTGCTAGTTCCTGTCCTCAATTGTCCCAAAGAACTCTATTTTTGAAGCACAGATCATTTCTTACTTTTTGTTTATATCTATCACATGTCCACTGTCATGAATTGTTCTTATCATACTGAACTACTTGCAGTTTCCTACATATACCATTCTCTCTAAGATACGCACTTTGAAATTTTTGACCTAACTGACTTCTATTCATCTTTTTTTATTATTAAATTTATTGAGGTGACAATTGTTAGTAAAATTACATAGATTTCAGGTGTACAATTCTGTATTACATCATCTATAAATCCCATTGTGTGTTCATCACCCAGAGTCAGTTTTCCTTCCATCACCATATATTCGATCCCCCTTACCCTCATCTCCCACCCCCCGCCCCTCTTACCCTCTGGTAACCACCAAACCATTGTCTGTGTCTATGAGTTTCTGTTTCTCATTTGTTTGTCTTGTTCTTTTGTTGCTTTTGGTTTATATACACACAGATCAGGCATCTCTTCCTCCTGGATGCCTCTTAGGTTCCTTTAGGCTGGGACCTCCCTCCCAGTGGACTTTCACACCACTATGTGTTTCTATCATTGTCCTTATTATACTCCATCACCTGTGAACATATTTTCTACCTCCAGTGGACCAAGATCCTCTTGAGAAGTGATTTATTTGTTCTTTTATCCTTATAGTGAGTATTGGTTGAAAGAATGAGCGAAAGAATGGGTTAGGGTAAAGACTCTCAGGAACTGAATGCTCCTCTTGGGTAAATCTTCATGCTGGTCTGTGGGGATCAATGACTCAATGAGTATGTTCACCAGTAAATTACTCAAAATATTGTTGGTGATTTTGGAGATCTTTTTCTTTTTCACTCTATGTCATGTCTCAGACTCTCAGATATGGTAAAAGACATGGGAACAGTTGGCTCAGTGGTCACCCATCAAGATAATTTTCGGAAATTTAGCCATGAGGGAAAGCTGGCCTTTTTGGCCACTGGTTTATATAACTTACAAATACTGTAATGGTTCCAATATCACTTATTTGTATGCATGCAGTAGCTGATCTGTAAAACATATGGCATTTTGAAATATTGATCTCTTCACTGCCTGCAAGTAAGAGATATTAGTGTAGCCTGGGATTTCATTTGTAACTGTGGGATTAGAGTCAGAGAAGTGGAAAATTGGAAGAGACTAAAATTCATGTGAAGTGGAAAGTACAGCTGGCAGTGGTGCTAAAGAAGGGGAATAACAAATGAAGGAAGCATTATTTTAAAAGCTGACTCAACCATCAAGTGGGAAAGAAGCAATCAAATGAATAGGTTTATACAGCCTCAGCTTCCTGTGCTTCCAGGTTGGTTTTGAACACTGACATTCAGCACAACAGTTGGAAAAGGCAAAATTGAATGATTTGCAAGCAGGAAAATGTGGCATCCCTTTGGGTTCCTGTCACTTCTGGCAAGTAAGTAAATGGGAAGGTGAATTTTTTAAAAGTTGTGGTCACAAAAGATTGAAAAAATAATAGAACACTTTCTTAATGCTTGGAATAATATCCAAACTGGACGTTTATAGTTTCTTCCAATGTCACTTGCACTATGAAGTCTTGCAAACCCTCACTGTCATATCTGTCTATAGACCTGATTCTTTCCCTTAACACTGGAAGATTCTGTGATGATGTTCTGGACATATGGCTTCATGTGTTTATCTGTTGCCTCATCTTTGGGCAGATACCAGGTTTATTTGACTTTGTGCATTCAGAGACGGAGCATCTAGCACATTATCTGGTACACAGGAGACACCCCATCATTCTTTTTGACTGAGAAAGTGGATGAGCACATCTGGAGAGATTTTAGAAACATTTTGCACATACTCTATCCACTGGTCCCTTAAAGAATCTCTAAAGAATCTTTTATTCCCATTCTCAGATTGATTGTAAGAAAAAATTTAAACTCTAATATCTTTGTCTTTAAGAAAGAAGACTGGGGCTGGCCAGGTGGCTCAGCCGGTTAGAGTTCCGTGCTCCTAACTCCAAAGGCTGCCAGTTCGATTCCCACATGGGCCAGTGGGCTCTCAACCACAACATTGCCAGTTCAATTCCTAGAGTCCTGTAAGGCATGGTGGGCTGCGCCCCCTGCAACTAGCAACAGCAACTGGACCTGGAGCTGAGCTGCGCCCTCCACAACTAAGACTGAAAGGACAACAACTTGAAGCTGAACAGCACCCTCCACAACTGAGATTGACACATTGCTCCCCAAATAAAGTCCTGTTCCCCTTTTCCAATGAAATCTTAGAAGACTGTACTAGATGAAACAGGAATGAAACTGACTAAAGATATTTTAGGTAATGTATGTAAAATTAAGGAATGGACCTTTGTTAGTAATTCTAATCTCCTTGGTTCTTCTTTCTCTTGTAACTTCTTACACTTAGGGTCTACCACGTTCCTGAAATCAAGTCATACAATATTACATAGAAGACTTAAAAAATATTTTTATACTGGATGGAAGAGATGATAATATTCATCAACGATTTCATTTACTATTCTACATTTCTCAGTTGCCTTTGTTAGACAGGGCTAGGTGGCTAGTTCTTGTCAAAGAGCTATTGGGAAGTGATACATCTCCTTTCCAGGCTGAGGCAGTAAAAATTCCATGTGCAATTTGCCAGTTTTTCTCTTTCCCTGTTGTAGCAACTGTAGAGGATGCATACTACAGATGGTGTTCTAAAAGATAGGGGAGCATCCTTTACCTTTAGCCTGGGTCCTTGAGTGACTATATGTAACCTAGCCCCCACCAACCCACCGGGTACATGTAGCATAAGGGAGAATTGACTACATAGCTGCACTTCTGGAGTTGTTTGTTATGACAACATAACTCAGGCTATCCTGACCAATACCTACCACTTATACATTTTCAGCAATTTCCTTTTGCATACATTTTTAGATGTACTTTGCTCTGTCAATCTAATCTCACCTATTCTATATCTTATATTCTATGACGTTGGGGATTTATTATTTTTAAAATATTATTTTTCATTTTTATGAATTTGGAGTAAGCATGGCGGCAGGTATTGTTTCTCAACCAACAGTTTAATGCAATCTCAATGTATTGTGGATATACTTATGATGGTAAGTTCATAGAAGAAATAAACCTGTTTGAAACATTGTTTGAAGAAGACTTCATGACATAAAGTGATAGCTCTTCACATAATATTATTTTGATTGAACAAAATTATGACATACCTATTATATGCCTAACACTGGGTTTGCTAGATTTTATAATAAGGGCTGAGGGTGGGAGAATCAATAAGAATTATAAATCATAATGTCTGTTTTTTAACAACCTCTACAGTATTTTTTAAAGATTTTTATTAAAATATAGCTAACGTACAATATTATATTAGTTTCAGGAATACACCATAGTTGTTCAACATTTATATAACTAAAGAAGTGATCACCATGATAAGTTCAGAAACCATCTGATATTGTACCACGCTATCAAAATATTATTGACTATGTTCACTATGCTGTACATTACATCCCCATGACTTGTTTTATACCTGGAAATTTGAACATCTTATTTCCCTTCACCTTTTCTTCCCCCTTTTTAAATATTTTAATTAAAGTTGATATTAATATTATTTTATATTAATTTCAGGTGTACAACATACTGGTTAGACGTTTATATAATTTAAGAAGTGAACACCCTGACTAGTCTAGTACCCACCTGGCACTATACATGATTATTACTATATTATTGACTCTATTCCCTGTGCTTTATTTTACACCCCCATGACTATTTTGTAACTACCAATTCATACTTCTTAATCTCTTTACCTTTTTGACCCACCCCCCAACCCCTCCCAGGTGGCAACCATCAAAATGTTCTATGAGTTTGTATCTATGATTTTGTTTCTGTTTTGTTTCTCTTTAGATTTCTTCATATAAATGAAATCACATTGCGTCTGTCTTTCTTTGTCTGACATACTCCATGCAGCACAATGTCCTCCAGGTCCATCCATGCCACCTCAGAAGGCAAGAACCCATTCCCTTCCATGGCAGAGCAATATTCCATTGTATATGTACCACCTACTTTTTAATCTATTCATCCACTGATGGATGCTCAAGTTGCCTCCACATCTTGGCCTTGTAAACATTGCTGAAATGAACATAAGCATGACATCTCCCCTCATAGTAGTGTTTTGGGTTTCCTCAGATAAACACCCCAAAGTGGGATAACTGCGTTCTTCTTTGTCTCTTGTTATAACCTTTGTTTTAAAGTCTATTTTGTCTGGTATAAGTATTGCTACACAAATTTTTATTTGTTTGTTTGTTTTTGTTTGTTTGTTTGTTTCCATTTTCATGAAATATCTTTTCCTCATCTCTTTATTTTCAGTCTGTTTATATCTTTCGATCTGAAATAAGTCTCTTGTAGGCAACATATGTAAGGGTCTTTTTTTCTTATCCATTCAGCCACTCTATATCTTTTGATTGGAGCATTTAATCCATTTATATTGAAAGTAATTATTAATAGATATGTAGTTATTGCCATTTTATTATTCATATTTTTAATGTTGTTTTCTTCTTCTCATAAAGAAGCCCTTTAACATTTCTTGTAATACAGGTTTGGTGGTGATGAACTCCTTTAGCTTTTTCTTGTCTGGGATGTTCCTTATTTGTCCTTATATTATAAATTATAGCTTTGCTGGGTAGAGTAATTTTGGTTGTAGGTCCTTTCTCTTCATCACTTTGAATATTTTGTGTCAGTTCCTTCTGGCTTACAAAGTTTCTGCTGAGAAATCAGTTGACAGTCTTATGGGCGCTTGCTTGTAGGTAACTAACTGCTTCTCTTGCTGCTTTTAAGATTCTCTCTTTGTCTTTAACTTTTGGCATTTTAATTGTGATGTGTTTTGGTGTGGGCCTCTTTGGGTTAAACTTCTTTAGGATTAACTGCTTTTCCTGGGTTTGTATGTGCATTTTCTTTACCAGGTTAGGAAAGTAATCAGAAATGAAAGTGGGAAGTTATCACGGACACCACAGAAATACAAAGGATCATCTAAGAATACTATGAAGGACTATATGCCACCAAATTAAATAACCTAGAAAATGGACAAGTCCTTAGAAACATGTAGCCTTCCAGGCTGAATCATGCAGAACTGGAAAATCTAAACAGACCAATCACCAGTAACAAAATTAAATCAGTCATCAAAAACCTTCCCAAAAGCAAAAGTCCGGGACCAGATGGCTTCACTAGTGAATTCTACCAAACCTTCAAAGAGGATCTAATACCAATCCTTCTCAAACTCTTCCAAAAAATTGAAGAAGAGACAGTACTCCCTAACGCATTTTATGAGGCCAACATCACCCCGATACCAAAACCTGGCAAGGACAACACAAAAAAAGAATACTGCAGAGCAATATCTCTGATGAATACAGATGCAAAAATCCTAAACAAAATTCTACCAAATCGAATACAACAATTTATTAAAAAGATTATTCATCACAACCAAGTGGGGTTCATTCCAGGGACACAAGGACGGTTCAACATACACAAATCCATTAATGTGATACATCACATAAACAAAATAAAGGACAAAAGTCACATGAGTATATCAATTGATGCAGAAAAAGCATTTGACAACATACAACATCCATTTATGATTGAAACACTTAATAAAATAGGTATAGAAGGAAAATACATTAACATAATAAATGCCCTATATGACAAGCCCTCAGCTAATCCCATAATTAATGGTGAAAAATTGAAGCCCTTTGCTCTACATTCAGGAACACGACAGGGCTGTCCCCTATCACCTCTGCTTTTCAACATAGTGTTGGAAGTCCTTGCCAGAGCAATCAGGCAAGAGAAAGAAATAAAAGGCATCCAAATTGGGAATGAAGAAGGTAAATTATCACTCTTTGCAGATGACATGATGCTATATATAGAAAACCCTAAAGACTCCACCAAAAAGCTATTAGAAACAATCAACGAATACAGTAAAGTTGCTGGCTACAAAATCAACGCACAAAAGTCCATTGCATTCCTATATACTAACAATGAAATCTCAGAAAAGAAATACAAAAAACAATTCCTTTTGCAATTGCAGCAAAAAGAATAAAATACCTAGGAATAAACTTAACCAAGGATGTGAAAGACCTATATGCTGAAAACTATAAGACATTTTTGAAAGAAATTGAAGAAGACACAAAGAAATGGAAAGACATTCCGTGCTCATGGATTGGAAGAATCAACATAGTTAAAATGGCCATATTACCCAAAGCAATATACAGATTTAACGCAATCCCCATCAAAATCCCAATGGCATTTTTTAAAGAAATAGAACAAAACATCATCAGATTTGTTTGGAACCACAAAAGACCCCGAATAGCCAAAGCAATCTTAAGAAAAAAGAACAATACTGGAGGTATCACACTCCCTGACTTTAGCTTGTACTACAGGGCAACAGTAATCAAAACAGCATGGTATTATAAGGGGGGTGGGAGATGAGGGTAAGGGGGATCGAATATATGGTGATGGAAGGAGAACTGACTCTGGGTGATGAACACACAATGGGATTTATAGATGATGTAATACAGAATTGTACACCTGAAATCTATGTAATTTTACCAACAATTGTCACCCCAATAAATTTAATAAAATAAAATTAAAAAACAAAACAAAAAACAGCGTGGTATTGGCAGAAAAACAGACATATAGACCAATGGAATAGAATTGAGAATCCAGAAATAAAACCACATAAATATGGACAGATAATTTTTGACAAAGATGCTAAAAACATACAATGGAGGAAAGACAGCCTTTTCAATAAATGGTGCTGGGAGAATTGGATAGCCACATGCAAAAGAATGAAACTGGACTGCTATCTGTCACCATGTACCAAAATTAATTCAAAATGGATCAAAGACTTAAGCATAAGACCTAACACAATAAACTGCATGGAAGAAAATATAGGTACTAAACTTATGGACCTTGGGTTCAAAGAGCATTTTATGAATTTGACTCCAAAGGCAATGGAAGTAAAAGCTAAAATAAATGAATGGGACTATATGAAACTTAAAAGCTTCTGCAGAGCAAAAGAAACCATCGACATAATAAAGAGGTATCCAACTGAATGGGAGAAGATTTTTGCAAACAGTGCCTCCGATAAGGGGCTAATGTCCAAAATATACAAGGAACTCATGCAACTCAACACCAAAAAAATAAAACACCCAATTGAAAAATGGGCAGAGGACCTGAAGAGACATTTCTCCAAAGAGGACATACAAATGGCAAATAGACATATGAAAAAATGCTCAACATCACTAATCATCAGAGAAATGCAAATCAAAACCACAATGAGATATCACCTCACCCCAGCCAGGATGGGTATCATCAACAAGACAAATAGTAACAAGTGTTGGAGAGGCTGTGGAGAAAAAGGAACCCTCATACACTGTTGGTGGGAATGCAGACTGGTGCAGCCGTTATGGAAGGCAATGTGGAGGTTCCTCAAAGAATTACGAATAGAATTGCCGTATGACCCAGCAATCCCTCTCCTGGGTATCTACCCAAAAAATCTGAAAACATTTAGAGATAAAGATACGTGTGCTCCAATGTTCATTGAAGCTTTGTTTATGGTGGCCAAGACATGGAAACAACCAAAATGTCCTTCGATAGATGAATGGATAAAGAAGTTGTGGAATATATGCACAATGGAATACTATTCAGCAGTAAGAAAAGATGACATAGGAACATTTGTGACAGCATGGATGGATCTTGAGATTATAATGCTAAGCGAAATAAGTCAGACAGAAAAAGCAGAGAACCATGTGATTTCACTGATATGTGGTATATAAACCAAAAACAACAAAAGAACAAGCAAACAAATGAGAAACAAAAACTCATAGACATTGACAACAATAGTTTAGTGGTCACTAGAGGGGAAGGGGGGTGGAGAGTGGGAGACGTGGGTAAGGGGGGCAAATATATGGTGATGGAAGGAGAATTGACTCTGGATGGTGAACACACAATGGGATTTATAGATGATGTAATGCAGAATTGTACACTTGAAATCTATGTAATTTTACTAACAATCGTCACCCCAATAAACTTTAAAAAAAAAAAAAGGAAAGTATTCAGCCATTATTTCTTCAAATAGTTTCTCAATCTCTTGCTTTCTCTCTTCTTCTTCTGGTACCCCTATAACATGAATTTTGTTATGTTTGATGTTTTCCCATGGGTCTCTTAAATCATCCTCATTTTATGAAATACATTTTTCTTTATTGTGTTCTGGGGGGATGTTTTCTGCCACCTTGTCTTCCAAATTGCTGATTCAGTCCTCTGTTTTATCTAGTCTCCCAGTGACTCCTCCTGTTGCAGTCTTCATTTCAGTTATTGTATTCTTCACTTCTGACTGGTTCTTTATATAGTTTCTATGTTGTTTCTTATGCTTACTATCTCTTTGTTGAAGTTTTCAAAAGCTCCTTGGGCATCTTTATAACCATTGATTTGAACTCTCTGGTAGGTTGCTCGCTTTCATTTTTTTCCCCGCTGGAAGTTTCTCCCTTCATTTGGGATGTATTCTTTTGTGGGGTTTTTTTTTGTGTGTGTGTGTTTTTTTTGTTTTGTTTTGTTTTTTTCATTTTGGCTGCCTCTCTGTATTTGTTTCTCTGTGTTAGGTAGATCTGCTATATCTCCCAGTCCTAGCAGGATGGCTTTATGTAGTAGGTGCCCTGTGGAGCCCAGTGACACAGTGTCCCTTGTTACCTACTCTAGGTGCTGCAGGAATGTCTCTTGTGTGGGTTGTGGGTACCCTCCTGTTATAGTTGAGTCTTGATTGTTATTGACAAATCAGTGAGTGGAATTGACCCTCAGGATGACTGGCTGTGGGGTTTGGCCACGTCCACAGTTTATCAGCTGCTATGCAGGGGGCTTACGCCACTAAGTGGGATTCACCCCAGTGGGCTCTTGTTCCTGTTGAGACTGCCCTTTGCATGTGTCACTTATGAGGCTAATTGTGTGGTGATCTTTTGTGGTCAGAAGCCAACTTCCACATATATTTGATAGGGACCTCTTGGGAGGGGCTCTATGCAGGCACACATCTCCCATTCCCTGTGATCAGCCAGGCTCTACCTTGTAGGAGCTACAAATGTGATGTGTGGTTAGTCACCAAGTATGTTAAACCTGGGGGGGTGTGGCAGACGCCACACTGTGAACCTACAATGGCTCCCACCAGTATTAGGTCTGGGTAGCTCCACAAAAATCAGAGCACCCCATGGCCTACTGCTACCTGCCAGCTCCTGTAAGTTTCAGTCACTGATAAAGCCTCATGCTGTACATGAATTGGTGAAGCAGAATCCCAGGGTGGTACAAGTTATGTCCACTAGATTAATGTAGATTCTGGTTTGTTTCCAGTTCTGAGTCTGAAGTTACTCAGCAAAAGTTTCAGAACACACTGAGGTCAACCACTGTTTACCTGAGGCCTATGGAGCCCTGATAACTGTCCAAGAAATAGTGCTATGTAGATGGGACTGGCTGCTCAGCCAGAAAGTTCCTCTGGCATTGGGCAAGTTGGATGGGGCAGGGTCCCAGGGAGTCACTAGGATGGAGCAAGCAGAGTTCACTAGACTGGTTCAGATTCAGATTTGGCCATAGGCGTGTGGAGGGAAGGACTCAATACAGGAAAGACAGCGCCAGCATTCTACATGAGAGGAGGACCCCACAGATCTAAAATGGCAACTGTCATTCCAGTCCTCACACTGAACACACAACTCAGTCTTTCCACATATATCTCCAATGACCCCTGAGTCACTGTCTTCCACCGGAGCTCAGGGTGAGTGACTGTGAGTGATTCTGTGTGTGTGTCCTTTTAAAGGATGTCTGGATTTCCCACAGCCTTCCATCCCCCATGGACAGTCAGGATACCCAGTGTTTTTCACAGCTTGATTTTTGTGTGGCTCCTCTTCCTTGCACCAGTACTCTGAGCTGGGGAGCCTGAAGTGGGGCTGAGGTGCCTCACTTCTCCAGGGGGATCTATGAAGCAGAGTTATCCCTTCTGATTCTCAACACCACAGATAAGTTTGGGACTGGTCCATTCCATATCTTCACCCCAATACGAGTCTCAGTGTGGCTTCTTCTTTATATCTTTAGTTATAAAACTTGTGTTCAGTGAGACTTCAGATGGTTCAGTTAGACTTCAGATGTTACAAGCAACTATACACCAACAAATTAGACAATCCAAAAGCAGTGTAAAATTTCTAGAAGCGTACAATCTTCCAAGGCTGAATCAAGAAGAAACAGAAAATCTGAACTGACAAATTACTACTACTGAAATCGAATCAGTAATAAACAAGTTCTCAACAATCAAAAGTCTTGGACCAGATTGGTTCACGGGTGAATTTTATTAAACATTAAAAAAAAACCCCACAAAAACAAACAAACAAAAAAAACCACACCAAATATCTATGCTTTTCAAATGATTCCAAAACAGTAAAGAGGGAAGGCTCCCAAGCTGATTTTAAGAGGCCACTTTTTTTTTTTTTAATTAAATTTATTGGGGTGACAATTGTTAGTAAAATTACATAGATTTCAGGTGTACAATTCTGTATTACATCATCTATAAATCCCATTGTATGTTCATCACCCAGAGTCAGTTCTCCTTCCATCATCATATATTTGATCCCCCTTACCCTCATCTCCCACCCTCCACCTCCCACCCCCCTTACCCTCTGGTAACCACTAAACTATTGTCTGTGTCTATGAGTTTTTGTCTCTCATTTGTTTGTCTTGTTCTTTTGTTGTTTTTGGTTTATATACCACATATCAGTGAAATCACATGGTTCTCTGCTTTTTCTGTCTGACTTACTTCGCTCAGCATTACACTCTCAAGATCCATCCATGTTGTCACAAATGTTCCTATATCATCTTTTCTTAACGCCGAATAGTATTCCATTGTGTATTTATACCACAACTTCTTTATCCATTCATCTATCGAAGGACATTTTGGTTGTTTCCATGTCTTGGCCACCGTAAACAAAGCTGCAATGAACATTGGAGCACACGTGTCTTTATCTCTAAATGTTTTCAGATTTTTTGGGTAGATACCCAGGAGAGGGATTGCTGGGTCATATGGCAATTCTATTCGTAATTTTTTGAGGAACCTGCACACTGCCTTCCATAATGGCTGCACCAGTATGCATTCCCACCAACAGTGTATGAGGGTTCCTCTTTCTCCGCAGCCTCTCCAACACTTGTTACTATTTGTCTTGTTGATGATAGCCATTTTGACTGGAGTGAGGTGATATCTCATTGTGGTTTTTATTTGCATTTCTCTGATGATTAGTGCTGTTGAGCATTTTTTCATGTCTATTTGCCATTTGTATGTCCTCTTTGGAGAAATGTCTCTTCAGGTCCTCCGCCCATTTTTCATTTGGGTTGTTTGTTTTTTTGTTGTTGAGTTGCATGAGTTCCTTGTATATTCTGGATATTAGCCCCTTATCGGAGGCACTGTTTGCAAAAATCTCCCATTCAGTTGGTGGCCTCTTTATTTTGTCGATGGTTTCTTTTGCTCTGCAGAAGCTTTTAAGTTTCATATAGTCCCATTCGTTTATTTTAGCTTTTACTTCCATTGCCTTTGGAGTCAAATTCATAAAATGCTCTTTGAACCCAAGGTCCATAAGTTTAGTACCTATGTTTTCTTCTATGCAGTTTATTGTGTCAGGTCTTATGCTTAAGTCTTTGATCCATTTTGAATTAACTTTGGTACATGGTGACAAATAGCAGTCCAGTTTCATTCTTTTGCACGTGGCTATCCAATTCTCCCAGCACCATTTATTGAAGAGGCTGTCTTTGCTCCATTGTATGTTTTTAGCTTCTTTGTCAAAAATTATCTGTCCATATTTATGTGGTTTTATTTCTGGGTTCTCAATTCTATTCCATTGGTCTATGTGTCTGTTTTTCTGCCAATACCATGCTGTTTTGATTATTGTAGCCCTGTAGTACAAGCCAAAGTCAGGAAGTGTGATACCTCTATTATTGTTCTTTTTTCTTAAGATTGTTTTGGCTATGGGGTCTTTTGTGGTTCCAAAGAAATCTGATGATTTTTTGTTCTATTTCTTTAAAATATGAAGAGGCCACTATTGTACTGACTCCCAAATCAGACAAAGACATTACACAAAAAGAAAACTATAGGTTAATATCCCTAATGAACATAGATGCAAGAATCTTCCACAAAAAAGCAAATCAAATTCAGCAATACATTTAAAAGTTCATATACCACAAACAAGGGGGAGTCATATCTGGTATGCAAGTTTGGTTCAACAGCTACAAATCAATTAATGTGGTTATATCAATAGAAACAGGAGAAGCATTTGACAAAATCCAGTATCCATTTATGACAAAAACTCTCAGCAAAGTGGAAATAGAGGAAACATTTCTTAACATAATAAAGGCCACATATAACAAGCCCACAGGTAATATCATTCTCAATGGGAAAAAGCTAAAAGCATTCTCCTTAATATCAGGAACAAGACAAGGATATCCGCATTCACCATTTTTATTAAATATAGTACTGGACACCCCGGTCACAGCAATCAGAGAAAAAAATAGAAGAAGTGAAAGGCATCCATATTGGAGAGGAGGAAGTAAAATTGTCTTTATTTGCAGATGATATTATGCTATAGAGAGAGAACCCATCAAAAACTTTTAGTACTGATAAACAAACTTAGTAAAATCATAGGATACAAAATTAATATTTAGATATTGGTTACATTTTTATACACCAATAACAAACTATCCGAAAGAGAAATTAAGAAAACATTCTTATCTACAATTGCATTAAAAATAAATAAATAAATAAATAAATAAATATCTAGGAATAAATTTAACCAATGAAATAAAAGACCTGCACTCAGAAAATTTTAAGACATTGAAGAGAAAAATTAAAGACACAAATAAATAGAAACATATGTCATGCTCCTGGGTAAGAACAGTTAATATAGTTAAAATGTGCCTACTACCCAAAGCAATCTGTAGATTCAAAGCAATTCCTGTTAAAATACCAATGGCATTTTTCACAGAATTAGGACAAATAATCCTAAAATTTATATGAAACCATGAAAGACCCCGAATAACCACAGCAATCCTGAGAAAAGAAAAAAGCTGGAGGTGTCATGCTATCCGATATTAAACTATACTACAAGATCATAGTAATCAAAACCACATGGTGTTGGCATAAAAACAGACACATAGATCAATTGAATAGAATAGAGAGCACAGAAATAAATCCATGTCTATATGGTCATTCAATCTATGAAAAAGAAAGTAAAAATATACATTAGGGTAAAGACATTCTATTCAATTAATGATGCTGGGAAAACTGAACAGATACATGCCCAAAACAGAAAGAAAGAGAGAGAGAGACGGAGGGAGGGAGGGAGGAAGGGAGGGAGGGAAGGAAGGAGGGAGGGATGAAGGAAGGAATTAGGTGACCTTTTTACACCATATATGAGAATAAACTTAAAATGGATTAAAGACTCAAACGTAAGACCAAAACCCATAAAACTTCTAGAAGAAAATATAAGAAGTAGATCCGTAGACATTACTCTTAGTAATATTTTTATTGATATATCTCCTTGGGCAAGGGAAACAAACAAAAACAAACAAAGAAATGGGACTACATCAAACTAAAAGTTTATGCACTGCAAAGAAAACCATCAGCAAAATGATAGAACATCTTACTGAATCAGAGAAGATATTTTTCAGTGATATATCTGATAATGGATTAATATCCAAAATTTATAAAGAACTCATACAACTCAACACACACACACACACACACGCACACACACACACACACAAACACAATCCAGTTAAAAAATGGGCAGAGGACCTGAATACATATTTCTCCTAAGAGGACATACAGATGGCTGATAGACATATGAAAAGATGCTTAACATCACTAATCATCAGGGAAATGCAAATACTGAAAGCAATAATGAGATACCACCTCACATGTGTCCGAATGGCTATCATCAATAAATCAACAAATAACAAGTATTGGCAAGGATGTGGAGTAAAGGGAACGCTTGTGCCCTGTTGGTGGGATTGCACATTGGTCTATCCACTATGGAAAACAGTATACTCAAATATTAAAAATAGAACTACCTCATGACCCAGCATTCCACTCCTGGGTATTTATCTGAAGAAATCCAAAACACTAATTTGAAAAAATATATGTACCCCTATGTTTAGTGCAGTGCTAGACACAGTAGCCAAGATATGGAAATATTTAAAATTCCTAGCAATATATGATTCGATAAATAAATTGTGGTATATCTATACAATGGAGTATTACTCTGACGTAACAAAGAATGAAATTTTACCATTTGCAACAACAAGGATGGACCCAGAAGATGTTATACTAACTGAAATAAGTTAGACTGAGAAAGACAAATACCATATGATCTCACTTATATGTGGAATCTAAAGAACAGAATAAATAAACAAACAAAACAGAAATAAACTCATAGATACAGAGAACAAACTGAAGGTTGCTATATGGGAAGGGTGTTGGGGGGGATTGGTGAGAAAGGTGAAGGGATATGGAAGTACATATTGGTAGTTACAAAATTGTTACGGGATGTGAAATATAGTATGGGGAATATAATAAATGATGTTGTAAAAACTATGTATGGCTTCAAATGGGCAGTAGACCTATCAGGGGGATCACTTCTTAAATCAATAAATGCCTAACCACTGCACTGGACTCCTGAAACTAATATACTGTGTGTGTGTGTGTGTGTGTGTGTATGTTCATGGGATGTAAAGTACAGCATAGGGAATATAGTCAATGGTATAATAGCTATGTATGGTGTCAGATGGGTAGGTTATCATTTTGTGAGGTACGTAAATGTGTAATCACTATGTTGTTTGATACACTTGAAACTAATAATACAGATGAATAAATAATTACAAAAAAAAACAAATGGAAAAGACCGCATGGGTGGACCCAGAAATGTAAGTGAACGATAGAAGTAGTCCATGTTCTGGGGCCTTCTTATTCTCTGATCGAAAAATTATTCTTCATTATTTAACCTTTTTAGTCACTTAATTTTGTGCATTCTGTATTGCCAATTTTGTAGTTTGTATGCAGTGATTAAAATACAGGAACATTTCAATTTTTACCAAGATACGAAATTTTAAGTTATTTCTATATTTATACAACATGTTAACTCATTTCCTAGACAACCCCTCTTTATCATTCTCATCCTTTCTTTTTTCCTCCACCACTCTTATTCTGACTCTCAATATCAGATGGACACACAGGCTAAAGTTTGGAAACAAAATCCCTACAAGGATCACTTATAGTCTAAAAATAACTCTATCAGGTGTTTAGCATCACAAGCCTTCATTCCAGCTCTGTTTATTCCACGGTGTTGACTGAGTGTCAGAAATTTTGTTAGATATTAGAGACATAAACAAGAACAGTGCATTCTCTGTCCTCATGGTATTCATAGCCTTAGAAGGGAAACAGACTTATCCTGAAACAGAGTGAGATATTTATACTAGCATTACTAAGAAACAGTAGATGACTTAGCTCTTGAGAGCTGAAGTTCAAATCGGGCCACAATTTTATGTGTCAACTTGTTTCTGCTTTACTTACTTGACTTGACTCCAAATAAAATAATTTATTTTGGATTGGTCTGTTACTGATGCCTAAAAATAGACTCAACATACGCCACTACATGTATTTATATCAGCCACATAGCACATGAAATAGGATTTGGGGGACAAATCCTCAAAATAATTTGATGGTGTTACTAACAGAGGGAGGGAGGGGGGGGGAGAGAGAGAGAGAGAGAGAGAGAGAGAGAGAGAGAGAGAGAGAATGTAAAAAGGCCAGAAATAGGAAATACCTGCTACCTATGGTGAGCCTGTCTGAAAAAAAAGTTCTAGAAAGCCATCAAACAGACTAATTCACAGTGGAAAAACCTAGGATATAAACTGAACACATTCTTGGGAACAAGCAGATACACATAGGGTGATAGATACTTGCCTTCCCTCTCCAGATCCAATTTGCACCCTCTTCCCCACCCTGCTTTGTGTCCCAGAAAATGACTTCTATGAGCTACCCTAGTTAAGCTCCTTTGCCCTGTGACTTTCACAATCAGTAGATGGGAAGGTGGAAATAGAGGGAGACTGGGGTGTTTATTCCCTTTGTTCCTTCCCTGCTGAGCTGAGCTGTCAGTAGCTGTGTTCTCCAGAAGGCCCGAGCTTCTTCCTGTGACCCTGTCCTACAGTTACAGCTACTGTTACAGTATAACTATCACCCTCACCAGGGCCTAGAATCTTTTCCCTTTCCGCCTAAGGGGTAAACTGGCTCCCTGTTGTTTCCAGCTTTCAGGTATTTCACCATTCGTTTTGGGCATACTTTAATCTCAATCACATCATGGTATGTAAACAGTTACTCTGCTTGAGCGGGATCTGTTTCTTGTTGGGTCCCCTAATGCAGGATGGGACCTAGCTGCTGGTGTTGGACTAAAATATGACAGAGTCTAACATTTGGAGACTACAGAAACAGATAATAGATAACTACTGGGTTGGTGGAATCTCTGCAGTCTTGTGGAACATATTGAAAGGTAGCCCAGGGACAGGAAACATAGCGAACACAAGCAAGTCAGGGAAGGGCTGATGGAAAATAGTAGCAGGACAGCTGCATTGAACAACTGCAGTGATCACTATTTACGTTGATTCTAAGTAATACAAATATTTTTTATTGTACTTCAGTAACCAATTCTACACTTTGAGTGCATCTGGACAAGATAGAGTGAATTACCCTTCCTACTGAGATGCTGGAAAATTGTCCATGTAGGATTTTTATTAGATAGGAATTTTGGAGTTACAAACACCCACTTTGATGTGAATTACATTGTTTTAAAGGATTCTATTGAGAGCATATTAACAGCTTTTTAAATTCTTCATTCCCTTTAATAGTTTATTTAAATTTGCTAAGCCTCAGTTTCCTCATCTATAGCCTGAAGATAATTACATTAACTCCTATCTGTGGGCTAATCTTGTAACAGCCCATGGGTGACATAGTCTTGGCACAAATGTAGTGATAGATTTCTCACTGCAATAACTGGGATTCTTGGTTCATTTTGTGCCTAGTAGTTACAGGTTTGTGAAGTGCATTTTCTTGTCTGCATTCTCTTGTGGGAGAAGTCTGATTTTTTAAAATGGTATAGAACATTATTGACTATTTTCCCCTTCACTTTTTCTTCTCCCCTCTGGCAATCCTCAGTTTGATCTCTGTTGTTGAGTCTCTTTTTGCTTTTTTTCCCCTCAGATTTCATATATAAGTGAAACCTATGGTATTTGTCTTACTCTGCCTGACTTATTTCATGTATAATACCCTCTAGGTTCATCCACATTGTTGCAAATGGCAAGATTTTATTCTTGAGTAATATTCATATGTATATGAATATTATATATATATTCATGGAGCATATATATATATATATCACATCTTCTGTATCCATTCATCTATTGATGGACACCTAGGTTGCTTCCATATATTGGCTATTGTAAATAATGACACAGTAATTGTAGGGATGCATATAGCTGTTCAAATTTGTGACAACTTTTCATGATGATCGATGATTACTAGACTTATTGTGGTGATCACATTGTAAGGTATATAAATGTCAAATCACAAAATTATACATTTGAAACTAATATGATATTGTATCAAAACTATACTGAAATTAAAATAAATACAGAACTTAAAAATGGTATACACACAACCAGTGGATCAAAGAACAGAACTAAAAAACAGTATCTTGAAACATAAGAAATGAAACCACAACATGTTCAAACTTATGGGATACTGAAAAAGAACTTCTAAAAGGAACATTTCTAGTGGAAATGCCTGCATGAAGAAAAAGAAAGACCTTAAAAAAAGAGCATAGCTTTACACATCAAGGAAGTTCAAACATGAAAAACAAACTAAATAGAAGAGGGAAAATGACAAGCGTCAGAGTAGAAATAAAGACAATAGAGACCAGAAAAAAAATAGATAAGACCAATGAAACTAAGATGTTCTTTTTTTTTTTTGAAAAGATAAACAAAATTGACATACCTTTAGCTAGATCGAGAGAGAGAGAAGAGAGAGAGAGAGAAAAGACTCATATAAACAAATCAGAAATGTAAGAGGAGGCATTACAACTAACACCATACAAAGCATCATAAGAGACTACTATTAACAACTATATGCCTATAAATCAAGTAGCCTAGAATAAATGGAAAAATTCTTAAAGCATACAACCCCCAAAGGCTGAATCATGAAAAAATAGAAAATCTGACAGAGGAAAAACATGTAGGGATTTAACCAGTGATGAAAACTTCCCAACAGAGAAAAGCCCAGTACCAGATGGTGTCACTGATGAATTCTACAAAACATTTAAAAAACAACCAATGTCAATCCTTCTCAAACTTTTTCAAAAACATTGAAGAGGAGGGAACACTCCCAAACTCATTGTAAAAGGCAAGAATTACCCTTTTAACAAAGCCAGATAAGGACACTATAGGAAAATAAAACTATAGGCCAATATCCCTAATGAATATAGAGGCAAAAATACTCAACAAAATATTAGCAAGCTAAATTCAACAGCACATTTAAAAAATCATACATCACAATTAAGTGAGATTTATCTCTGGTATCCAAGGATGGTTAAACATACACAAATCAATAATATGATACAAAACATTGAAAAGCAAAAGTGTCTTTATTTACAGATGATATGATGTAAACCCCTAAAGACTGCCAAAAAAACAAACAAACAAACAAACAAAAAAACTGTTAGAACTAATCAACAAATTCAGTTAAATTGCAAGACACAAAATCAACGTACAGAAATCAGCTGCATTTCCATACAATAACACTGAAACATTTGGGGGCGGGGGAAAGCACAATAGAAACATACAAAGGTAAAGTGATGTTAGTAGCATGGTAGCATGAGAGGACCTCCAGGTCTTTCCCCTTGAGTCCCCAACAAGTCCAACAGCTATAATTCAACAAAGGATCCCCTGCTAAACACATAAACATGTCTGAAGGATCTGTGCATTGAGACATCTGAAAGTGGGCATAATGGAGCAATCAGGGGAGATGGGACAGGGGTAAGGACAGACACATGGGCTACAGATACAGTCTGGTATCTGCCATGACCCAAGTATCAATGAAGGGTTGGGGTGCAAACCACACTGCGAAAATCCAAGGGTAAAAGACAGCAATTGGGCCTACATGGCCAGTACACATTGAGGCTGAGCCCGGGGTAACGGGCAGATAAGTGGCACAAAGGGTGGTAGCATTCGAGAAACCGCCATTTCCAGACAAAAGGAGCCACAGAGGTGAGAACATGCACCCCCATCCTTTTGTGACCTGGCTGGCAGTAAAATCCTACTAGGCAGATCATGAAAGGGCAGAAAGAACTTTCCAGCCTAAGTAGTCTGTACACATTGTAGCTGAGCCCACTAGGCAGAACAAAGCTGCACATGCACTAATCTCCCTGACCCAACCCTCCCACACCCATAGTGGTGGAACAAGGTAGAGGCAGGCTAGGACACCTCAGGCAGAGTAGTGTGGGTAGCACCCTCTGGCCTCAGGAAGGTGGCACCAGGAACACAAAGGCTAGGAGGACTATATCATGTGGGTGGTGTCCTGAGACTAAGATTATAAAAAAGATGCCTGCCTCCTTGGGGAATATAGGGCATTTTCCATGGTTAAGTCCACCCTACCCCATAGAGATCCTAGAAGCCCCAGTAGTGCAGGTAAGAAGAAACAAAAACTTGTGCTTCAGTACTGCCTACTGGGAAATGAAAGAAAGACCATTATTTATCAAACTGCTAAACAGTTGAGTCTAATACTTAAAAATATATATGTATATGCATATATGTATATGCATATATGTGTATATATGTATATATGTATATATATATATATGTTTGTGTATATATATATATATATATATATGTTTGTATATATATATATATATATATATATATATATATATGTATATATACTTCCCACAAATGCCCAGAGAAACAAATAATCCATCATGCATAATGAATAGCCAAGCTACAAAGGGAGTTCATAAAGAAAATGAAAAATCTCCAGTAAATAAACTTCCATTAAAGACATGGAAGACTGTGATTTAAATGTCAGGGAATTAAAGATTACAGTTCTGAAAAAAAAAAAAACACACTCAATGATCAAATATATAGTGATGGAAGGAGAACTGACTCTGGGTGGTGAACACACAATGGGATTTATAGATGATGTAATACAGAATTGTACACCTGAAATCTATGTAATTTTACTAACAATTGTCACCCCAATAAATTAAAAAAAAAAAATCTCAATGAGATACAAGAAAACTCAGAAAAAAACAGTTCAATGAATTCAGAAATCAAATCAAGGAACAAAAGAATACTTTTCCAAACAGATTGAAAGTATAAAAAAAGAATGAAACAGAAATTCTGGAGCTAAAGAACTAAATAAATGAGATGAAGAATGAATTAGTAAGCTTAGGAAATAGAGCAGACTAGATGGAGGAATGAATTAGTGATATTGAAGATAGAAATCTAGAAATGATTCTGGTGGAAGAAGAGAGGCAATCTAGGCAAAAATTAAAAATGGCAGAATTGGACTTCCGGAAAAATGGCGGCATGAGGTGAGCCCCTGTAAACCTACCCTGGAATTTACAAAGAATCGAGCAACAAAAACTCCACAAAGGACTCCCTGCACAGCAGACAGGCACGACGAAGAGGCCCACTACCGACTGAAATCACCTACAGGTGGGAGATTTGCGCGAGTGGAGGGAGGAGGAAAGGGAGAAGTGCGCGGGCGCAGGACGCAGACCTAGCTCAGTGCGCCGAGCTCGCTGCTTCCCGAAACTACCGCAGCTGCGGGAGAGGGAAGAACTCGGACTGCTAGAGCTCCGCTTGTGGCCCACAGGGCTGAGGGGCAGCATATACCACGGCTGAACCCAACGCTCACGGCAGAGACCTCGGAGAAAAGACTGAGGGAAAAAGGCTGAAAACGGTGGTTTAAGCCCGCACTGCTGAGCAGAGAACGGAGCCTTAGGCACTGAGACTAGCCGACCCCTCCCACCCCTCCCAGAGCTCACCCCGCCCCCACCTGCCCGGTGCTAGAAGCGAAACAGTAGCAGTGTCAGATCAGAACAACAGAAAATTTGCTGTTTTGAGAACTGTGGACCGCAAACACAAATTCACAGCCCAACTAGTTCCAGCAAAGGGGAGAGAGCTGTGGAAGCAGGACCGGATGTGGTGGTGGTCGCCGCCATTGCTCTGGGCCACCTCTCACAACTCACACCACCCCTGACCCCACCTATCTGGGCGGATCCCTGCAGGAGTAAACAGAACTGCTGAAACAAACGGGCTCTGAATCAGGAGCTGGAAGAGCTTTGGAACATCAAAAGCTCTCCGCATACCCACCAGGACACTGCGCCCTGTGACCTAGACGAACTATTAACAGAGGAGAAGCCCGTCTCCCAGGGAATCCCCCCATTGTGTGAGAAGCAGGAATAGTGCAGAGAAAACAGCACTACCGTGTGGGAGAAGAAAAATAAATTGCAGTTGGAGAAATAATAAAACATTCTACCAACAAGTACTGGAAAACAAAAGAAAGACCTCTTCCTATCAACCTGTTGCAGAAGTCACTCCTGTAGATGTCTAGGAAGAGAAATAGTAAACCAGTAATCGCCATGAATAACCAAGGCAACAAGATAGCTCAGAAAGAAAGTGAAAAATCTCCAGAGAAGGCACTTAAAGATACAGAAATATGTGACTTAAATGACAGAGAATTCAAGATTGCAGTTCTGAAAAACTCAACGAGATACAAGAAAACACAGATAGGCAGTTAAATGAACTCAGAAACTCAATCAAAGAACAGCATGAGCATTTTACAAAGAGATTGAAATTTTAAAAAGAACCAAATAGAATTTCTGGAGATTAAGAACTCAATAGAAGAAATTAAGAATGAAATAACCAGCTTAGGTAGTAGAGTTGACCAGATGGAGGAAAGAATCAGTGACATCGAAGATAGAAACCTGGAAATGACACAGATTGAAGAAGAAAGAGACTTGAGACTTAAAAGAAATGAAAGAACTTACAAGAACTTTCTGACTCCATCAGAAAGAGCAATATAAGAATAATGGGCATACCAGAAGGAGAAGAAAGAGAGAAGGAACAGAGAATATATTCAAACAAATTGTCGATGAGAACTTCCCAAATTTGTGGACAGAACTGGACCCTCGAATCCAAGAAGCAAATAGAACACCTAGTTACCTCAATCCCAACAGGCCTTCTCCAAGGCACATTGTATTGAAGCTGTCTAAAATCAACGACAAAGAAAGAATCCTCAAGGCAGCCAGGGAAAAGAAGACGGTAACTTACAAAGGAAAGCCCATTAGATTATCATCAGATTTTTCAGCAGAAACTCTACAAGCCAGGAGGAGTGGAACCAAATATTCAAACTATTGAAAGAGAGAAACCATGAGCCAAGAATAATATATCCAGCAAAGATATCCTTTAGATATGAAGGAGGAATAAAGACCTTTCCAGACATACAGAAGCTGAGGGAATTTTCTAATACACGACCTGCACTACAAGAAATACTAAAGGAGGCTATTCGACCACCATCAACAGGGACAATTTGTGGCAACCAAAACTCAAAAAGGGGAGAGTAAAGGCCTGAACCGAATATGGGAATGGAGAAAGTAAGCGTGCTGAAGAAAATGGAATACTCTAAATATCAAACTTTCTTTTACATAAACTTAAGGGTAACCACTCAAAATAAATCCAGAATTGAAATATATACTGAAATAAAAGAAGAAACAGAGGGAAACATCATAGAATACCACCACACAGAAATAATAGACAACAACAAAAAGGCAAAGAAACAATGGAGACACAGCCTTACCAGAAAACTAAAGATAGAATGACAGGAAATCCTCACATATCAATAATCACCCTAAATGTAAATGGACTGAACTCACCAATAAAAAGGCACAGAGTAGCAGATTGGATCAAAAACTAAACCCAACCATATGCTGTCTCCAAGAGACACATCTCAGCTACAAGGACAAGCATAGACTCAAAGTGAAAGGGTGGAAATTGACACTCCAAGCAAATGGTACCCAGAGAAAATCAGGTGTAGCCATAATGATATCAGATGAAACAGACTTCAAGGTGAAAAAGATAACAAGAGACAAAGATGGACATTTCATAATGGTGAAGGGACTGTACAACAAGAAGACATAACAGTCATCAATATTTATGCCCCCAATCAGGGAGCACCGAAATACACCAAGCAACTACTAACAGAACTAAAGGGAGAAATTGACCAAAACACAATTATACTAGGGGACTTAAATACATCATTGACAGCTATGGATAGATCATCCAAACAGAAAATAAATAACGAAATAGTAGCCCTAAATGACACATTAGATGAAATGGACATAATTGACATTTATAGAGCACTTCATCCTAAAACATCAGACTATACATTCTTTTCTAGTGTACATGGAACATTCTCAAGGATAGACCATATATTGGGACATAAAATCAGTCTCAACAAATTTAAGAAGATTGAAATCATACCATGCATATTCTCTGATCACAAGGCTTTGAAATTGATATCAACTGTAAAAAGAAAGCGGAAAAACACAAATACATGGAGATTAAACAACATACTTTTAAAGAAGGACTGGGTCAAAGAAGAAATTAGAGGAGAGATCAAAAGATACATAGAAACAAATGACAATGAAAATACATCCTACCAAAATTTTTGGGATGCAGCAAAAGCAGTTTTAAGAGGGAAATTTATCTCATTACAGGCCTATCTCAAGAAACAAGAAAACTCCCAAATAAATAACCTCATGTTACACCTTAAAGAACTAGAAAAGAAGAACAAGTAAAACCCAAGGTCAGCAGAAGAAAGGAAATAAAAAATTAGAGCAGAACTAAATGAAATAGAGAACAAAAAGACAATAGAAAAAATTAATGTGACAAAGAGCTGGTTCTTTGAAAAGATTAACAAAATTGACAAACCCTTGGCTAGACTTACTAAGATAAAAGAGAGAAGACACTGATTAACAAAATCAGAAACGTAAAAGGGAAGTTATCACGGACACCACAGAAATACAAAGGATCATCCAAGAATACTATGAAGGACTATATGCCACCAAATTCAACAACCTAGAAGAAATGGACAAGTTCTTAGAAACATATAGCCTTCCAAGGCTGAACCATGAAGAACTGGAAAATCTAAACAGACCGATCACCAGTAACTAAATTGAATCAGTCATCCAAAACCTTCCCAAAAGCAAAAGTCCGGGACCAGATGGCTTCACTAGTGAATTCTACCAAACCTTCAAAGAGGATCTAATACCAATTCTGCACAAACTCTTCCAAAAATTGAAGAAGAGACAGTACTCCCTAACTCATTTTATGAGGCCAACATTACCCTGATACCAAAACCTGGTAAGGACAGCACAAAAAAGAAAACTACAGACCAATATCTCTGATGAATACCGATGCAAAAATCCTAAATAAAATTCTAGCAAATCGAATACAACAATGCATTAAAAAGATTATTCATCACGACCAAGTGGGGTTCATCCTCGGGCACAAGGATGGTTCAACATACGAATCCATCAATGTGATACATCACATAAACAAAATAAAGGACAAAAATCATATGATTATATCAATTGATGCAGAAAAGCATTTGACAAGATACAACATCCATTTATGATTAAAACACTTAATAAAATGGGTATAGAAGGAAAATACCTTAACATAATAAAGGCCATATATGACAAGCCCTCTGCTAATCTCATAATTAATGGAGAAAACTGAAGCCCTTTGCTCTACGTTCAGGAACACGACAGGATGTCCCCTATCACCTCTGCTTTTCAACATAGTGTTAAAGTCCTTGCCAGAGCAATCAGGCAAGAGAAAGAAATAAAAGGCATCCAAATTGGGAATGAAGAAGTTAAATTATCACTCTTGCAGATGACATGATGCTATATATAGAAAACCCTAAAGACTCCACCAAAAAGCTATTAGAAACAATCAACCAATACAGTAAAGTTGTAAGCTACAAAATCAACGCACAAAAGTCCATTGCCTTCCTATATACTAACAATGAAATCTCAGAAAAAGAAATACAAAAAACAATTCCTTTTGCAATTGCAGCAAAAAGAATAAAATACCTAGGAATAAACTTAACCAAGGATGTGAAAGACCTATATGCTGAAAACTATAAGACATTTTTGAAAGAAATTGAAGAAGACACAAAGAAATGGAAAGACATTCCGTGCTCATGGATTGGAAGAATCAACATAGTTAAAATGGCCATATTACCCAAAGCAATATACAGATTCAATGCAATCCCCATCAAAATCCCAATGGCATATTTTAAAGAAATAGAACAAAAAATCATCAGATTTGTTTGGAACCACAAAAGACCCTGAATAGCCAAAGCAATCTTAAGGAAAAAGAACAATAATGGAGGTATCACACTTCCTGACTTTGGCTTGTACTACAGGGCTACAATAATCAAAACAGCATGGTATTGGCAGAAAACAGACACATAGACCAATGGAATAGAATTGAGAACCCAGAAATAAAACCACATAAATATGGACAGATAATTTTGACAAAGAAGCTAAAACATACAATGGAGCAAAGACAGCCTCTTCAATAAATGGTGCTGGGAGAATTGGATAGCCACGTGCAAAAGAATGAAACTGGACTGCTATTTGTCACCATGTACCAAAGTTAATTCAAAATGGATCAAAGACTTAAGCATAAGACCTGACACAATAAACTGCATAGAAGAAAACATAGGTACTAAACTTATGGACCTTGGGTTCAAAGAGCATTTTATGAACTTGACTCCAAAGGCAATGGAAGTAAAAGCTAAAATAAACGAATGGGACTATATGAAACTTAAAAGCTTCTGCACAGCAAAAGAAACCATTGACAAAATAAAGAGGCCACCAACTGAATGGGAGAAGATTTTTGCAAACAGTGCCTCCGATAAGGGGCTAGTATCCAGAATATACAAGGAACTCATGCAACTCAACAACAAAAAAACAAACAACCCAATTGAAAAATGGGCAGAGGACTTGAAGAGACATTTCTCCAAAGAGGACATACAAATGGCAAATAGACATATGAAAAATGCTCAACATCACTAATCATCAGAGAAATGCAAATCAAAACCACAATGAGATATCACCTCACCCCAGTCAGAATGGCTATCATCAACAAGACAAATAGTAACAAATGTTGGAGAGGCTGTGGAGAAAAGGAACCCTCATACACTGTTGGTGGGAATGCAGACTGGTGCAGCCGTTATGGAAGGCAGTGTGGAGGTTCCTCAAAGAATTACGAATAGAATTGCCATATGACCCAGCAATCCCTCTCCTGGGTATCTACCCAAAAATCTGAAAACATTTAGAGATAAAGACACGTGTGCTCCAATGTTCATTGCAGCTTTGTTTACGGTGGCCAAGACATGGAAACAACCAAAATGTCCTTCGATAGATGAATGGATAAAGAAGTTGTGGTATATATACACAATGGAATACTATTCGGCGGTAAGAAAAGATGATATAGGAACATTTGTGACAACATGGATGGATCTTGAGAGAGTAATGCTGAGCGAAACAAGTCAGACAGAAAAAGCAGAGAACCATGTGATTTCACTGATATGTGGTATATAAACCAAAAACAACAAAAGAACAAGACAAACAAATGAGAAACAGAAACTCATAGACACAGACAATAGTTTAGTGGTTGCCAGAGGGTAAGGGGGGCGTGGGGTGGGGGGTGGGAGATGAGGGTAAGGGGGATCGAATATATGGTGATGGAAGGAGAACTGACTCTGGGTGATGAACACACAATGGGATTTATAGATGATGTAATGCAGAATTGTACACCTGAAATCTATGTAATTTTACTAACAATTGTCACCCCAATAAATTTAATTTAAAAAAAAAAAAAAAGAAAAAAAAGAAAATGAAAAATCTCCAGTAAATAAACTTCCATTAAAGACATGGAAGACTGTGATTTAAATGTCAGGGAATTAAAGATTACAGTTCTGAAAAAAAAAAAAAAAAAAACACTCAATGATCAAATATATAGTGATGGAAGGAGAACTGACTCTGGGTGGTGAACACACAATGGGATTTATAGATGATGTAATACAGAATTCTACACCTGAAATCTGTGTAATTTTACTAAAAATTGTCACCCCAATAAATTAAAAAAAAAAATCTCAATGAGATACGAGAAAACTCAGAAAAAAACAGTTCAATGAATTCAGAAATAAAATCAAGGAACAAAAGGAATAATTTTCCAAACAGATTGAAAGTATAAAAAAAGAATGAAACAGAAATTCTGGAGCTAAAGAACTAAATAAATGAGATGAAGAATGAATTAGTAAGCTTAGGAAATAGAGCAGACTAGATGGAGGAATGAATTAGTGATATTGAAGATAGAAATCTAGAAATGATTCTGGTGGAAGAAGAGAGGCAATCAAGGCAAAAATTAAAAATGGCAGAATTGGACTTCCGGAAAAATGGCGGCATGAGGTGAGCCCCTGTAAAGCTCCCCTGGAATTTACAAAGAATCGAACAACAAAAACTCCACAAAGGACTCCCTGCACAGCAGACAGGCACGACGAAGAGGCCCACTACCGACTGAAATCACCTACAGGTGGGAGATTTGCGCGAGTGGAGGGAGGAGGAAAGGGAGAAGTGCGCGGGCGCAGGACGCAGACCTAGCTCAGTGCGCCGAGCTCGCTGCTTCCCGAAACTACCGCAGCTGCGGGAGAGGGAAGAACTCGGACTGCTAGAGCTCCGCTTGTGGCCCACAGGGCTGAGGGGCAGCATATACCACGGCTGAACCCAACGCTCACGGCAGAGACATCGGAGAAAAGACTGAGGGAAAAAGGCTGAAAACGGTGGTTTAAGCCCGCACTGCTGAGCAGAGAACGGAGCCTTAGGCACTGAGACTAGCTGCCCCCTCCCACCCCTCCCAGAGCTCACCCCGCCCCCACCTGCCCGGTGCTAGAAGCGAAACAGTAGCAGTGTCATATCAAAACAACAGAAAATTTGCTGTTTTGAGAACTGTGGGCCACAGACACAAATTCACAGCCCAACTAGTTCCGGCAAAGGGGAGAGAGCTGTGGAAGCAGGACCGGATGTGGTGGTGGTCGCCGCCATTGCTCTGGGCCACCTCTCACAACTCACCCCGCCCCTGTCCCCACCTATCTGGGCGGATCCCTGCTGGAGTAAACAGAACTGCTGAAACATACGGGCTCTGAATTAGGAGCTGGAAGAGCTTTGAAACATCAAAAGTTCTCCGCATACCCACCGGGACACTGCGCACTGTGACCTAGACGAATTATTAACAGAGGAGAAGCCCGTCTCCCAGGGAATCCCCCCATCGTGTGAGAAGCAGGAATAGTGCAGAGAAAACAGCACTACCATGTGGGAGAAGAAAAATAAATTGCAGTTGAAGAAATAATAAGACATTCTACCAACAAGTACTGGAAAACAAAAGAAAGACCTCTTCCTATCAACCTGTTGCAGAAGTCACTCCTGTAGATGTCTAGGAAGATAAATAGTAAAATAGTAATCGCCATGAATAACCAAGGCAACAAGATAGCTCAGAAAGAGAGTGAAAAATCTCCAGAGAAGGCACTTAAAGATACAGAAATATGTGACTCAAGTGACAGAGAATTCAAGATTGCAGTTCTGAAAAAACTCAACGAGATACAAGAAAACACAGATAGGCAGTTAAAGGAACTCAGAAACTCAATCAAAGAACAGCATGAGCATTTTACCAAAGAGATTGAAATTTTAAAAAAGTACCAAATAGAATTTCTGGAGATTAAGAACTCAATAGAAGAAATTAAGAATGAAATAACCAGCTTAGGTAGTAGAGTTGACCAGATGGAGGAAAGAATCAGTGACATCGAAGATAGAAACCTGGAAATGACACAGATAGAAGAAGAAAGAGACTTGAGACTTAAAAGAAATGAAAGAACTTTACAAGAACTTTCTGACTCCATCAGAAAGAGCAATATAAGAATAATGGGCATACCAGAAGGAGAAGAAAGAGAGAAGGAACAGAGAATATATTCAAACAAATTGTCGATGAGAACTTCCCAAATTTGTGGACAGAACTGGACCCTCGAATCCAAGAAGCAAATAGAACACCTAGTTACCTCAATCCCAACAGGCCTTCTCCAAGGCACATTGTATTGAAGCTGTCTAAAATCAACGACAAAGAAAGAATCCTCAAGGCAGCCAGGGAAAAGAAGACGGTAACTTACAAAGGAAAGCCCATTAGATTATCATCAGATTTTTCAGCAGCAGCTGTACAAGCCAGGAGGGAGTGGAACCAAATATTCAAACTATTGAAAGAGAGAAATCATGAGCCAAGAATAATATATCCAGCAAAGATATCCTTTAGATATGAAGGAGGAATAAAGACCTTTCCAGACATACAGAAGCTGAGGGAATTTTCTAATACACGACCTGCACTACAAGAAATACTAAAGGAGGCTATTCGACCACCATCAACAGGGACAATTTGTGGCAACCACAACTCAAAAAGGGGGAGAGTAAAGGCCTGAACTGGAATATGGGAATGGAGAAAGTAAGCGTGCTGAAGAAAATGGAATACTCTAAATATCAAACTTTCTTTTACATAAACTTAAGGGTAACCACTCAAAATAAATCCAGAATTGAAATATATACTGAAATAAAAGAAGAAACAGAGGGAAACATCATAGAATACCACCACACAGAAATAATAGACAACAACAAAAAGGCAAAGAAACAATGGAGACACAGCCTTACCAGAAAACTAAAGATAGAATGACAGGAAATCCTCACATATCAATAATCACCCTAAATGTAAATGGACTGAACTCACCAATAAAAAGGCACAGAGTAGCAGATTGGATCAAAAAACTAAACCCAACCATATGCTGTCTCCAAGAGACACATCTCAGCTACAAGGACAAGCATAGACTCAAAGTGAAAGGGTGGAAATTGACACTCCAAGCAAATGGTACCCAGAGAAAATCAGGTGTAGCCATAATGATATCAGAAGAAACAGACTTCAAGGTGAAAAAGATAACAAGAGACAAAGATGGACATTTCATAATGGTGAAGGGACTGTACAACAAGAAGACATAACAGTCATCAATATTTATGCCCCCAATCAGGGAGCACCAAATACACCAAGCAACTACTAACAGAACTAAAGGGAGAAATTGACCAAAACACAATTATACTAGGGGACTTAAATACATCATTGACAGCTATGGATAGATCATCCAAACAGAAAATAAATAACGAAATAGTAGCCCTAAATGACACATTAGATGAAATGGACATAATTGACATTTATAGAGCACTTCATCCTAAAACATCAGACTATACATTCTTTTCTAGTGTACATGGAACATTCTCAAGGATAGACCATATATTGGGACATAAAATCAGTCTCAACAAATTTAAGAAGATTGAAATCATACCATGCATATTCTCTGATCACAAGGCTTTGAAATTGGATATCAACTGTAAAAAGAAAGCGGAAAAACACAAATACATGGAGATTAAACAACATACTTTTAAAGAAGGACTGGGTCAAAGAAGAAATTAGAGGAGAGATCAAAAGATACATAGAAACAAATGACAATGAAAATACATCCTACCAAAATTTTGGGATGCAGCAAAAGCAGTTTTAAGAGGGAAATTTATCTCATTACAGGCCTATCTCAAGAAACAAGAAAACTCCCAAATAAATAACCTCATGTTACACCTTAAAGAACTAGAAAAAGAAGAACAAGTAAAACCCAAGGTCAGCAGAAGAAAGGAAATAAAAAATTAGAGCAGAACTAAATGAAATAGAGAACAAAAAGACAATAGAAAAATTAATGTGACAAAGAGCTGGTTCTTTGAAAAGATTAACAAAATTGACAAACCCTTGGCTAGACTTACTAAGATAAAAGAGAGAAGACACTGATTAACAAAATCAGAAACGAAAAAGGGAAGTTATCACGGACACCACAGAAATACAAAGGATCATCCAAGAATACTATGAAGGACTATATGCCACCAAATTCAACAACCTAGAAGAAATGGACAAGTTCTTAGAAACATATAGCCTTCCAAGGCTGAACCATGAAGAACTGGAAAATCTAAACAGACCGATCACCAGTAACTAAATTGAATCAGTCATCCAAAACCTTCCCAAAAGCAAAAGTCCGGGACCAGATGGCTTCACTAGTGAATTCTACCAAACCTTCAAAGAGGATCTAATACCAATTCTGCACAAACTCTTCCAAAATATTGAAGAAGAGACAGTACTCCCTAACTCATTTTATGAGGCCAACATTACCCTGATACCAAAACCTGGTAAGGACAGCACAAAAAAAGAAAACTACAGACCAATATCTCTAATGAATACCGATGCAAAAATCCTAAATAAAATTCTAGCAAATCGAATACAACAATGCATTAAAAAGATTATTCATCATGACCAAGTGGGATTCATCCCCGGGGCACAAGGATGGTTCAACATACGGAAATCCATCAATGTGATACATCACATAAACAAAATAAAGGACAAAAATCATATGATTATATCAATTGATGCAGAAAAAGCATTTGACAAGATACAACATCCATTTATGATTAAAACACTTAATAAAATGGGTATAGAAGGAAAATACCTTAACATAATAAAGGCCATATATGACAAGCCCTCTGCTAATCTCATAATTAATGGAGAAAAACTGAAGCCCTTTGCTCTACGTTCAGGAACACGACAGGGATGTCCCCTATCACCTCTGCTTTTCAACATCGTGTTGGAAGTCCTTGCCAGAGCAATCAGGCAAGAGAAAGAAATAAAAGGCATCCAAATTGGGAATGAAGAAGTTAAATTATCACTTTTGCAGTGACATGATGCTATATATAGAAAACCCGAACGACTCCACCAAAAAGCTATTAGAAACAATCAACGAATACAGTAAAGTTGATGGCTACAAAATCAACGCACAAAACTCCATTGCCTTCCTATATACTAACAATGAAATATCAGAAAAAGAAATACAAAAAACAATTCCTTTTGCAATTGCAGCAAAAAGAATAAAATACCTAGGAATAAACTTAACCAAGGATGTGAAAGACCTATATGCTGAAAACTATAAGACATTTTTGAAAGAAATTGAAGAAGACACAAAGAAATGGAAAGACATGCCGTCCTCATGGATTGGAAGAATCAACATAGTTAAAATGGCCATATTACCCAAAGCAATATACAGATTCAATGCAATCCCCCATCAAAATCCCAATGGCATATTTTAAAGAAATAGAACAAAAAATCATCAGATTTGTTTGGAACCACAAAAGACCCCGAATAGCCAAAGCAATCTTAAGAAAAAAGAACTCTAATGGAGGTATCACACTTCCTGACTTTGGCTTGTACTACAGGGCTACAATAATCAAAACAGCATGGTATTGGCAGAAAAACAGATACATAGACCAATGGAATAGAATTGAGAACCCAGAAATAAAACCACATAAATATGGACAGATAATTTTTGACAAAGAAGCTAAAAACATACAATGGAGCAAAGACAGCCTCTTCAATAAATGGTGCTGGGAGAATTGGATAGCCACGTGCAAAAGAATGAAACTGGACTGCTATTTGTCACCATGTACCAAAGTTAATTCAAAATGGATCAAAGACTTAAGCATAAGACCTGACACAATAAACTGCATAGAAGAAAACATAGGTACTAAACTTATGGACCTTGGGTTCAAAGAGCATTTTATGAACTTGACTCCAAAGGCAATGGAAGTAAAAGCTAAAATAAACGAATGGGACTATATGAAACTTAAAAGCTTCTGCACAGCAAAAGAAACCATTGACAAAATAAAGAGGCCACCAACTGAATGGGAGAAGATTTTTGCAAACAGTGCCTCCGATAAGGGGCTAGTATCCAGAATATACAAGGAACTCATGCAACTCAACAACAAAAACAAACAACCCAATTGAAAAATGGGCAGAGGACTTGAAGAGACATTTCTCCAAAGAGGACATACAAATGGCAAATAGACATATGAAAAAATGCTCAACATCACTAATCATCAGAGAAATGCAAATCAAAACCACAATGAGATATCACCTCACCCCAGTCAGAATGGCTATCATCAACAAGACAAATAGTAACAAATGTTGGAGAGGCTGTGGAGAAAAAGGAACCCTCATACACTGTTGGTGGGAATGCAGACTGGTGCAGCCGTTATGGAAGGCAGTGTGGAGGTTCCTCAAAAATTACGAATAGAATTGCCATATGACCCAGCAATCCCTCTTCTGGGTATCTACCCAAAAAATCTGAAAACATTTAGAGATAAAGACACGTGTGCTCCAATGTTCATTGCATCTTTGTTTATGGTGCTCAAGACATGGAAACAACCAAAATGTCCTTCGATAGATGAATGGATAAAGAAGTTGTGGTATATATACACAATGGAATACTATTCGGCGGTAAGAAAAGATGATATAGGAACATTTGTGACAACATGGATGGATCTTGAGAGAGTAATGCTGAGCAAAACAAGTCAGACAGAAAAAGCAGAGAACCATGTGATTTCACTGATATGTGGTATATAAACCAAAAACAACAAAAGGACAAGACAAACAAATGAGAAACAGAAACTTATAGACACAGGTAATAGTTTAGTGGTTGCCAGAGGTTAAGGGGGATGGTGGGTGGGGGGTGGGAGTTGAGGGTAAAGGAGATCGAATATATGTTTATGGAAGGAGAACTGACTCTGGGTGATGAACACACAATGGGATTTATAGATGATGTAATACAGAATTGTACACCTGTATTTTTTACTATGTAATTTTACTAACAATTGTCACCGAATAAATTTAATTAAAAAAAACTAAAGGATGAAAAAAAAAAGAAAAAGGCAGAATTCTGTGAGAACTACCTGACTCTATTAGAAATAGCAATATAAGAATAATAGTTATTCGAGAAGAAGCAGAGAGGGGAAAAGGAAAAGAGAGTTTATTCAAACAATACATTGATACATCACAATCAAATGGGGTTCATTCCAGGGATGCAAAGATGTTTCAACATGTGCAAATCAATCAATATGATACCCAAAATTAACAAAATAATTGATTATATCAATAGATGCAGATAAGTCGTTTGACTAAATACAATATCCATTTAGGATTATGATATTCAATAAAATGGGTATAGAAGGAAAGTACCTCAACATAATTAAGACCATATATGACAAAACCTCAGCTAATGTCATACTCAATGTTGAAAAACTGAAAGCTTTTCTTCTAAGTTCAGGATAAGACAAGGATGCCCACTTTGACCACTACTGTTGAACATGGTACTGGAAGTCCTTGCCAGAGCCGTCAGGCAAGGGAAAGAAATGAAACGCATCCAAATTGGGAATGAAGAAGTAAAATTATCACTTTTTGCAGATTACATGATCTAGCTATAAAAATTCCTAAGAACTCTACCAAAAAAGAATTATTCAAAACGATAAGAAAATATAGTAAAGTTTCAAGATACAAAATCAATGCACAAAATCAGTTTCATTTCTATATACTAACAGTGAAATATCAGAAAAAGAGATAAAGAAATCAATTTTATTTGCAATTCTAAGAAAAAGAATAAAATACCTAGGAATAAACCTAACAAAGGAACTGAGGAACCTGTGCACTGAAAGCTACAATACATTATTGAAAGAAATTGAAGAAGACACAAAGAAATGGAAAGATATTCCAAGTTCATGAATTGAAAGACTCAACATAGGGGATGGCCAGATAGCTCAGTTGGTTAGAGTGCGAGCTCTGAACAATAGGGTGGCAAGTTCGACTCCCACATGGGACAGTGAACTGTGCTCTCCACAACTAGATTGAAGATAATAAGCTGCCGCTAAGCTTCCAGAAGAGTGGCCAGATGTCTCAATTGGTTAGAGTGTGAGCTCTCAACAACAAGGTTGCCAGTTCAATTCCCACATGGGATGGTGAGCTGCGCCCCCTAAACTAAAGATTGAAAACAGCAACTGGACTTGGAGCTGAGCTGCGTCCTCCACAACTAGAGTAAAGGATAATAACTTGAAGGTGATGGGCCATGGAAAAACACACTATTCCCCATTATTCTCCAATGAAAAAAAATATATATATTTTTTAAAAAAAGAGAATCAACATAGTTAAAATGGCCATATTACCTAAAGCAATATTAAGGTTTAATGCAATACCCATCTAAATCCCAATGGCATTTTTCAAAGAAATAGAACAATAAGTCATGAAATTTGTATAGAACTACAAAAGACCCTGAATGGTCAAAGCATCTTGAGAAAAAAAGAACAAAGCTGGAGTTAGCACACTCCTTGACTTCACATATTACAAAGCTACAATAATCAAAACAATATGGTATTGGTTAAAAAAAAATAAAACAGGAAAAAAAAAAAAAAAAAAAAACAGATACACTGACCGATGAAACAGAATCGGTAGCTCAGAAATCAATGCACATGTATATGGGCAACTATTTTTGACAATGGAGCCAATAACATACAATGGAGAAAGTAAAACCTCATCAATAAATAATGTTGGAAAAATTGGAAAGCCACAAGCAAAATATTAGATCTAGACTGCTATTTGACACTATACACAAAAATTAACTCAAAATTGATTAATGAATTAACTATAAGACCTGGAACAATAAACTACATAGAGGAAAACATAGGTGCTAAACTTATGGACCTTGGGATCAAAGATAATTTTATGAATTTGATCTCAGAGACAAGGGAAGTAAAAACTAATTAAATAAATGAGACTATATCAAACTAAAGCTCTTCTGCACAGCAAAAGAAACCATCAACCAAACAAAAAGGGAACCAACTGAATGGGAGAAGATATTTGCATCGAGAAGATATCGGAAAAGGGGCTAATATTCAAAATATATAAAAAAAAATACAACTGTACCACAAACAAGAAAACCAGTTAAATAATGGGTGGACAAAATTGAGCAGAGACCTCAACAGACACTTTTCCCAAGGAGACATACAAATGGCCTACAGATATGTTAAAAGATTCTCAACTTCATTACAAGGGAAATGCAAGTTGAAAGAAACCACAATGAGATACAACCTCATGCTTGTTAGAAGGGCTCTCATCAACAAGACAAGCAATAAGTGTTAGAGAGGATGTAGAGAAAAAGGAACCTTTGGACACTGCTGGTGGGAATGTAAACTGGTACAGTCACTATGGAAAACAGTATCGAGATTCTTCAAAAATTATGAATAGAGCTACCATATGACCACCCCCAATCCCTCTTCTGGGTATTTACCTGAAAATTTTAAAACCATTTATTCATAATGATATGAATCCCTTTGTTCATTTCAGCATTATTCACAGTAGCCAGGAAATGGAATCAACCTAAATGTCTTTCAATGGATGATTGGGTAAAGAAGTGGTACATATATGCAATGGAGTACTACTCAGCCATAAAGAAATGATGATTACTGCCATTTGTGACAACCTAGATGGATCTGGAGAATATCATGCTAAGTGAAATAAGTCAGACGGAAAAGGATAAGAATGATATGATTTCTCATATGCAACAGAAGGCAATAAACTGACAAACAAAGCAAACTAATGAACTCATAAACACAGACAACAGTGTGAAGTGGGTGGAGGAAGACAAAATGGGTAAAAGGGGTCAAATATATGGTGATGTAGGGAGACTGGACTATGGGTGGTGTGTACACAAAGCAACACAGAAAAGATGTAATATAGAATTTTACACTTGTGACTTACATAATGTTATTAACAAATGTCACCCCAATAAATTTAGTAAAAACTGAAATAAGTATTTTTAAATATAATTTTCCCAATAATTTTGTAACATTGTTTAACATTATATAATTTTCAGGTATATAACATTATAATTTTACATTTGTATACTTTATGGTGTGCTCACAACCCAAAGTCTAGTTTCCTTCTGTTACCATATATTTGACCCCCTTTATTCACTTCACCCTCCCCCCACCCCCTTTCCTCTTTGGTAACCACCATTCTACTGTCTATTTCTGTGATTTTGTTTGTTTTGTTTTGTTAGTTTGCTTATTACTTTTTGTTTATATTCCACATATGAGTGAAATTATGAAAAACAATAAAATACTTAGGAATAAATTTAACCAAGATGAAAGATTTGTACACTGAAAACTGTAAGATTTGATAACAGAAATTGAAAAAGACACAAACATATGGAAAGATATTCCTATTCATGGATTAAGATATTTAACGTCATTAAAAAAATCCATACTACATTAACTTTTTAAAAAATATATTCAATGCAATTCCTTTCAAAATTCCATTGACAGTTTTCACAGACATAGAAAAAAAAAATTCTAAAATTTGTATTGAATCACAAAAGACCCTGAATAGCCAAAGCAATCCTGAGAAAGAAGAACACAGCTGGAGGTATCACATTTCTTGATTTCAAACTATGCTACAAATCTAAAGTAATTCAAAGCCTATGTTGTAATACTTCCATAAATGTGGATATATAGATCAATGGAACAGAATTGAGAATCCAGAAATAAACCCTTGCATTTATAGTCAACTAACACTGGACATGGGAGCCAAGAATCTTAAGTGGGGACAAGCAACTCTCTTCAAGAAACGGTGTTGGAAAAACTGGATAAATACATGCAGAATAATAAAATTAGACTCCCATCTTATATCACCCACAAAATTAACTCAAAATTGATTAAAGACTTAACATAAAAACAGAAACCATTAAACTCATAGGAAAAGGAAAAAAAAAACAGGAAAATAAACCTTCTTGACATTGGTCTAAGGAAAAAAAAGATTGGATATGACACCAAAAGTGCAAGCGACAAAAGCAGAAATTAATAACTGAACTACAAATATTTCACACTGCAAGAAAAAGTCAACAAAATAAAAAGGCAAGTTATTGAATGGGAGAAAATACTTGCAAATCATATATCTGATCAGGATTTAATATCCAAAATATATAAGAATCATATAACTCAGTAGCAACAACAACAAATCTAAAATAAATGGGCAGAAAAACTGAATAGATATTTTTTCAAAGAAGATATATAAATGGTCAACAAGTATTTGGAAAGAGTCTTGACTCAACAACGCTAATCATAATGGAAATGCAAATCAAAACAGCAATGAGATATCATCTCATACTTGTTAGAACGGGTATCATCAAAAAGGCAAAACTTATTAGTGTTGGTAAGGGTGTGGAGATAAGGGAGCACTTTTGCTCTATTGGTGAAAATGTAAATTGTTGTCACCACCATAAAATACAGTATGGAGTTTCCTCAAAAGTTTAAAAATAGAACTACTATGTGATCCAACAATCCCACTTTTGGGTATATATTCCAAAGAAAGGGAAAGAGGATCCCAAAGAGTAATCTGTACCCCCATGTTCATTGCAGCGTTATTCACAACAGCTAAGATACGGAAACAACCTATGAGTCTATCAAGAGTTGAATGGATAAAGAGGATGTGATACACACACACACACACACCACCACCACCACCACCACCACCACCACACACAATGCAATATTATTTAGCCATGAGGAAGGAAATCTTGTCATTGATAATACATATGGACCTTGAGGGTAGTTTGTTAAGTGAAATGAGTCATACAGAGAAACACAAATACTGTATGATATCACTCACATGTAGAATCTAAAAAAAAACAAACTCATAGGAACAGAGGGAGTAGAGTGGTGGTTACCAGAAGCTGGGGTGGGGGATGGGGAAAATGGGGAAATGTTGGTGAAAGTGTACACACTTTCACTTGTAAGATGACTAAGATCTAATGTACAGCATGGTTAATAATACATAGTATCACATTCTTGGAAATTACTGAGTAGATCTTAAATGTTGTCACCCCAAAAAAAGAAATGATAGTTATGTGATGTGATGGAGATGATAGCTAACACTATGGTGGTAATTATTTTTCAATATATAAGTATATCAAATCCACATGTTGTATTCCTTAAACTTATACAATGTTATATGTTAGTAATATCTCAATACCGTGGGAAAAATGGTATACAATCTCAGAGCAACACTATCGACCAGGTTGCGGTAGTCCTGAAAAAATGGCAGAATCCTTCTCAGAATCAGAGGGTGAATCAAGTGACCAAGACTGAAGGGAAAACATTGCAGTAGGGTACAGGGCTTGGTAATTCTTTTTTTTATCATGAGAATTATATTACAGGACAAAACAAACAAATGAATAAACAAACAAAGAAGTGTGTATGATTAAAAAACAAAACAAAAACGAACTTCATCTCTAGAAGCATTTAGCAATCCCAAAGGGTATGGACGATTTTCGTGAAGAAAATGGGTTTCTTAGCATTGTTCTAAACCAAATCAAGTCATCAGGGTCATTAAATTCCGTAAGCCTTCATCAGAGTTTCTGTATTGTTTAAGTACTCAGAGTTAGCTTGTTATAGCACAAGACATTTTGATTACAATCCACATAATCAACTTAATAATTTATTCAGAAATTGAATGTATTTCACTTCATTTTTTCCACGTTTTTTTTTTCCTCCTAGAAAATCAATGTAATGAGATTACATTAAGAGTTACTTTTAGAGTGAAGGGTTTTATTGGAAAGGTCATCTCAGTAGAAGTACTTTATCTCTGATTCCTGAAAGACTGATTGAAAAAGTAAATTTGTGTACCACCAATATCAGTTACAGCTTTATCTAAAATAAATAATAATAATAATAATATTGTATTGTAATGAGAATAGAAAATTCCACTGCACACATGCTAGTAGAAGCAGCTTAGCATTAAAATGCAACTGGTGACAATCCAGTATAGCCAAGCATTTCCTCCTTTAGGGTTACTTTTTTGAAGCACTGCATGGCTCTATCCAGACCTTTGTATTGACTCTGACCAGAATTGATGTCATGACTTAGCATCATTTGCAATTCTGTGGAAAATTACAATGCAGTATAACATGCTTTCAAGATATAATTATAATGTATTTGGAGAATATAGTGAATTATTAAATCATGAGCTTTGAATATATCCCTAAAATTGATGACAGTGAATGAGTTTGTCAAACTTTGACTAAGAATTGATGGAAACTGTTGAAGTAAGGTGAAAGGGTCTGTTGAGACTCGCTATATCTTTGTAATGCCTGCCAAGTATTTACTCAAATAGGCAAATAGGGCCTGAAAGTGCAGACCCATTGGCTCAGGTTATCAGTTTGGTTGGTTGGTTGGTTTTTGCACCTATACAACATGGAAAGATTGGTCCAGCCAAAAGCCTGGGTGGGTGCAGTTGTATGCCTTCAGCCCGTGTGTAGTGATGGGGGATTGGGGAGGGGAGACCTGGAAGGTAAAGCCCTGGCTTGTGTACATAGAACACAGTTTGTCAAGCTCCCGCAGTGTTTCAGATTGATACATACTTTTCTTTATGTAGGCCCAGACCTGAAGATGATAGAAACCAACAATTTATTTTTACTAATTTTCCAAAAGAAGCCAGTAAATTAAAGAGGAAATGAATTTTGTTTTTAAACTGATATTACTCACCCGATTGATTCACTATTTCTACAAGAATTTAGTGAGCTACTCCTGTATTTCAGGCCCCATTTCAGGCTTTGGTAATGTGAAAATGAGTAAGACATGGTCCTTGGTTTCAGGAAGCATACAGTTTATTGGAGAAGTCTGACATGCACATAAATCAATACAGGTAAGTATCAGGGATGCTATCACAGAGATACGGAGAGCATAAAGTAGAGAAATTCCCAATTCTTGCTGGGAGGAGGGGCAAGGTGTCAGTAAGGGAATTCCAGGTAAAGGGAACACTTGAGCCAGGGCACAAAGGTGGAGCTTTGGAAAAGCCTGGTGCATTCAGGAGCTACTAATAGAAGTTCAGCTTGGTTAGAGAAAGACTGATCATGGAAGTCTCTAATGTCATATTAAAGTGTTAAGACTTCATTTTATAAACTCTGGGAAAATATTTAAAGGTAGGATTAAAACATGGTTAGGATTATATGTTAGAAAGGTGCCTATGGAGAGTAAAGACTTGATGGCATGTTTGCAATTGGAGATGAGGAGACTAGTGAGGAAGATATTGCAAGAGTAATGGTAGTTAACATTTACTGAGCTCTTAATATGTGCAAGACATATTTATAGATTGACTAATTTAATCTTTACTATAATCCTGAATGCTAGTTAATGCAAGTTTATTGAGGAGAGACAAGTGATTGGAGAGGTAAAATCACTTGTCCAAAGTGGGAGAGTGATGGTCACACTGTGACTTTAACTCAGGACACTTAGTCACTACTTGGTCCTTTCCTTCTCAGGAAGGCTTGTGGCCAACATTAGCCAGGACAAAGGTAATCGCTGAGAGAATGAGGACAGAGAAGGTGAAAACTCATTAAGAAGGTGGAATCCAAGACAGCTAATTAATATAATAATTTCTTCCTCTTTTGAAAATATGCCAAGTCACCCATGAAAATAGTCGAGAGCTCTAAATTAACTGATTTTGAGGCAATCATTTCTCATTCTACTAGTACTTTTACATTTACTGTGGAATAATGCCCACATTTTGTTGAAAGCAGGAGCTTTTAAAGCTTTCAAAGCCAAAGAGCAAACCAAAATGAAGACTTTTAAGCTGTCACACATCAGGTCCCATGTCCCATGTGCGTCCTTTGAGTTCCGAAGTGCCCGTTGTTCATTGGTATCTTTGTATTTACCATGTTGCATTGGAATGATCTGGTTGCTGCTCTGTATCTTTCTTCGGATTGTTATTTTCAAGGGTAGGGATCATTTTCTAGTTCAGGTCAATTTAACAAACATGAATGGAGAGGTTGCCATAACATATGTGTGGGTGTTTTTTAAGCTGTGGCAGAAAGTATATGTACAAGATATAGTTCTGGCTAGGCAGCTTGGTGGAGAAACCTACTATATTATCAGTCAATTTCAATACACTGTGGCAAGAGCTTTAATGGGGCAATGGAAGCATAGATGAGATCCACTGTCTCATATTTATCCTGAGAGAGAAAAAGGGTTTGGGCAGTTTTCCCATAGGATGTGATTACGTAGGTGTTTTTAATGTATGAGGTCAGATAATTAAGTTCATGAAATCATTCTAGAAAAATGCTACATACCTTATTGCTGGATATCACTATGGTCACCTTCGAAGCTATGCACCAATGAAAGCACCTAGTCTACACTCCAAAGCAATTTTGGAACTCTTCTGGAGTGGCCATCAGAGCTGTTGTTGTATTATAATTGATGTCCTGAATGTCATCAAAATATCTTCCTTTACATATTTCCTTTAAAGAAAGAAAGAAAGAAATCATTGATGGTTAGATCAGGTGAGTAGGTAGGGTGTTCCAATACAGTTATTGTTTTGCTGGCTGCAAACTGCCTCACAGACAGTGCTGTGTGAGTTGGTACTTTGTCGTGATGCAAGAGCCATGAACTACTGGCGAAAAGTTCAGCTAGTCTACCTTTCTCACTCAGCATTTTCAGCCCTTCCAAATAGTAAAATTGGTTAAGTGTTTATCTGATTGGTACAAATTCATAATAAATAATATTTTTAAAAAGTTAGCAATGTCGTTGCAACAAGTTTGCTAACTTAATTGTCAGACCTCTTATCTTTACCATCATTCAGGTATGGGTGAGGCCAACAGATAAGGAAAGGATTACCATCACAAAGATGGTTTGTTACTCACAGTTCCCAAGAGAAAGGGGCACACCATGCAGGGCCACACAGGGAAGCACTAGGGTCTGTCAGGAGGCAGAAGGAGTAAGGGGAAACATGACAAAGGAAGACCATGATAGTGGTTTCCATGGGAAGAAACTAGCAATGCAGATTAAGTAGGATTAGGGTTGGATAGTTTGCATAATTTCAGTAGGCTCTGGGACAGAAGGGCTGTCTCTAGTTGCCTGTTACCTGGCTCAGGGATGACTGGGCAGTGGGATAGTCGCCTGGAGTGTGAGAGCCCTGTGAGAGCCTAATAAAGGAAATGGCGTAGGTGTGGGCTCTGAATTGGTTGGTTTTCATATGAAAGATGCATTATCAGGTGAATTGTTTACTGTGTCTAGGAACTGACTAACCTCAGAGGATCTGTCTCTCCAGGATCAGCAAAGACCTGGATGTTGAAGCATCAGAAATACAGAAAATTAAAAGGCATAATTAATACAGTGAGTTTAAGGATAATGAGAGGCCAAAAGCTTGATCAGATAGAGTGTGAACAGCACAGCACACGTATCTCTTGAATGCTTCAGTTTCACTAAAATTGTTCAATTTTATCGGAACCGCTGGGTCTGGGATAGCAAGAGATGAGACTGCAGGGAAAAACCAGAGGCAAAGTCAGGTGGAGCCTGGATGTTCTCCAGGAGGGCATGGATTCTAAAGGAGGGGTGATGTGAATTAGGCATAGGAAACAGTTGCAAACAGAAAACAAAAACAAAAAAAGACAGAAAGCTGTTGACATTCATCCACATGAGAGAAGTTGAAGGTTTAGACCAACAATATGGCAGGGGGATGAAAAACAAGGGTGTATTGTGGATGTAAAAAGAACAGGATTTGTTAGGGATTGACTATTGGGGCAGGATTCCTTTTGTATTATATCTCCAAGCCTTAGCATGTAATAGAGACTCAGAACATATTTGTTAAGTAATTTCTTAGGAGTTTTTTGTTTGTTTGTTTGTTTGTTTTTCCACATTCTTACACAAGCTACTTCATTCACCAGAAAGCATATATACCAGAAGTCCATAATGGAGCTTACATATTGCCTTAAATGGCTAAATCTCTTGCAATCACTGTTACTGACCTCTCTCAAGAGAATGAAAACAATTTTGGCCTAATTAGCCCAGGTTACCTGAGAGGAATCATTATTGAACATGGATAGCATCAAAGAAAGCTCCCATCACAGAACCAGAGATAACTTCCCAACCAGGTCACAGCAGTTCTGACAATAAGATAATTTTGGATTATTCAGTTAATTAGTTTTATGGCAGCTATGTACTATAAATATATAATTTGTTAGTTTTTAGACATTTTATTTTTACCAGTTGTTTGAGAAACTGGACACACCATTCAAGAGTCTAATGGCTACCCTGGATCCAGGTAGAGAAAGCTGGAATCCTGCTCATGACTCAAAGCCAGAGCCATGCACACCTCTGCCCCCTTGTTTCTCACAGTTACAAACTTTGTGATAGTCAGTGTTGGTCACCTGGGATGATACAATCAATGTGGAAGATATTTCCGGCTTTGTATCCAACTTTGTTACTGCATGCTTATGCAGAGAAAACAAAATAGCATTTTTGACTGAAAAATATGTTGTGCCTTAGTTTTCAGTGAGGCTTCTTATCCCATTATGATAAAAATTTTGCTATATAAAAAGTAACATGTATCCCGTGAGGCCTTTTATAAAGGTTATTTTATTTAATTCTCACAGTGGCTCTGTGAGGAAGGTAGCCTATAAGTAATTTGATGAAATGGTAACAATAGTGCTTTATAGAGATGATGAGACTTGTCCACAGTCTCATGGCAAGAATTTAAATCAGATTTATTTGACTCCTGAATCATGTTCTTTCCACTATGTTATTGTGTTTATCATCATCATCGTCATCGTCATCATCATCATCTTATTATTATTATTATTATTACAAAAATAATATTTACTAATTGTAGAAAATTTGAAAAAAAAAAAAAAGAAAAAACAGGAAGAATAAAACTTCACCCATAACCCACTGTAAACATCTGGATTTATTTTCTTTACTGTTTTTCCCCCAACAAGTTTTTTCTATTTTCACATAGCTATGAATATACTATACAGATAATTTTGTATCACTTGGAAAGATATTAATTTTATTGGAGATAGACAAAAGAATTTAAATGATATTAATGAGCCTTAAAATAGAAGGCATCATAAGCTTGAAGAAGTGGAAAGAAATATTAAGAATTAAGAAACTTTACAAACCCAAGAACATGTCAATCACTATAATTTATTTTGAAACATTTTTCACTCTTAAAGGAATAGCACCCTGTTATTGCCAATGCTCAAACTTAGAAGACTCCTCTACCATTTATTACACAGCCAAACTTCCAGAGTCACAGTGAATTCCTATTAGAATAATTTGCCCTGTTTCCATATCAGTCAAATATTAAAATAAGTAGATTATTAGGGCAGTTGGATCGTTTCTCTTGATAAAGAAGTGGTCACTGTGGAGTGAAGTTGTGTGGGCTACATTTGTTAAAATATCATTAATTGTGGGATCTTGTTAAACTTATCCAATAATGGAGCTATCATTAGACTAAGAAAAAACGTAGATTCTATTCCATGAGAGTTTGCAACTCCTCGAATGCGATATTTTGAGATGCCAATCAGGAGGCCATTACTCCCTGGTGACTAATAAATTTGAACTAAAGTTAAACAATTATTTTCAAAGAGTAATTATTATAATCAAATCCTCAGCCTTGTTGCCTCAATAAATGGATCACCTGATGCGAGCCATGCAAATTAACATGCACTCTGGAATCCAGCCCAGAAAGGCAGTTCTAATGCTTTCTCTGCCATCTAAATCCATACAGGTATGATGTTTTACTGGTGCAAGTTTTTTGTGTTTGTTTGTTTTGTGTTATTTCATTTTTAAGCTAGATATAGAGTATCGTGGTGGTTTAACAACAAAAGGCAACACAGAGAGTTGATCTATATTGTATCTGACAAGAATTAACAGAAATGTGATTTGAACTATGTAGGACTGAGAACAGGAGCATGTAGTCAGGTGAACTGCTCTGTACAAAGTTAGAAATGCAGCCTTGAGTGTTGACAGTGGGGTCAGTAATGCATACTCAGCTGAGAAGGCAGAAATCACAACTGCTAGGGAAGGCAATTCGGTGAACAAATTCTTGATCAAATGTTGGAAAAAACATTCAGATTCCTAGATTGAGAATGAAATTGACTCATGAACAACATATAGGTCATGTATTGCAAACAAGAATTAGCAAGAGATAGCCACAACTTTAAAAATTATTTTAACAACTTTAACAATTGTCTTTAACAATTGTCTTATTATCTTAGACACTGTTTTTGCTCCAAGTGAGTGACTCTTGGGGTAAGGTGGATCCATCTAAGGCCATCTTAAAGAGTCACAATGTTGACATATTGGAACCATCTCTATCTGATGAAATAAATTTAGGAAATTGGATAAGGCCCATATAACCAGGTTAATAACCTACCCAAATACAAGTGAATGACAAATATTTTGAGTAATACATGTGATAGGGACATGGGGAAGATAAATCCACACTCATTGGGGCCCAGGATGTTATTTGAAGTAAATTTAAGGAGGTCTTTGGTTAGGTTAATAATTTCCCACTCACTTGGAATAACAACCTTCCTGTCATATACTATGCGTGTTTTTTATTTCAGATTTCATCTTATTTTCTAGTCATCAGAGCAAAACATCTTTGAAATTCTCTTGTTTCCTCCACAGTAGTTATTTTTCAGTCTGCTTTTCAGATAACACACTTTCGTAACACATATTTTCTATCATTATTTACATCTCTTTCTTATTTTAGACTCTGTTGTTTGTATGTTATTGTCCTAACTGATTATAATCTTCCTGATGGTAGAAGTCAAGAATTGAACTTTTGCACTTCTCCAACACTGCCTGTGGGCAGCAATTACTACAATAATCGTGGTCAACTGGGTGAGAATCAGCAATTAGCTTTAAATGACTTTGTTGGTAGGTTCTCGTGACTACACTCCCATTTTCAATATAATTTTTTGGAAGAATTTTTTTATTAAAGATTATTGGGGTGAAAGTTACATAGGTTTCAGGTGTACAATTCTGTATTACATCATCTATATATCACACTGTATGTTCACCACCCAGAGTCAGTTCTCCTTCCATCACCATATAGTTGATCCCTTTTACCCTCATCTACCACCACCCTCCCCCCCTTTTAATTTTCTTCTTTTATAAAGAAAAGATTATGAGATTTATGTGCATAGATAGAAGGCATGGGACCTGAGATTAATCCTGTGACCTATAAAATTTTCTTTACTTAATGAGTTAACAAAATAATTTATGTGAAAACACTTTATAAGCTATTAAGGCCCTTTAGAAGTAGTCACTTTTATTTGATTAAAATTCTGGGAGTTGATGAGACTTTGTAGAATTTTTTGAATAGCTTTATTATTTGTACAATATTGTTTTTAATTCACATTAGTATATTTTGATCTTTATACATAAAGAAAGCCTATGTTCATAATAAAACAATGTTTGTTTAAAGTGACTGTAATAGTTAGCCAAGGCTGCCACAACAAATACCACAGACTAGGTGGCCTAAACAACAGAAATATATTTTCTCACAGTTCTGGGGGCCGGAAGTTTAAGATCAAGGTGTCAGCAGGGTTGGATTCATTTGAGGCCTTTCTCCTTAGCTTACTGAGTTTCATGCATGGTCTTTTCTCTGTGTACATGCATCCCTGATGTCTCTTCTTTTTCTTATTAGGTTATGCCATTGTATCAGGGGCCCACCCTTATGTCATTTATCCTTAATTATTTTTTTCAAGGATCTGTGTCCAAATATAATCACACTTGGGGTTAAGGCTTCAACATATGAATTTGGGGGAAAGGCACAGTTCAGTCCATTCCAATGACTTTATTGTTTAATCCAGTCCCTACATTTTATAAATTAAGAAACTGAGACCTGGGAATGGAAAGTGTTCAGAAAATTAGTTACAGAACTGGGACAAACAATCATGACCCTGGCTCCAAACATGCCACTTTCCTGTCTTTCTGTCTCATGTTTTCCTTTCTCCAGTTTCCATTCACTTAGCACACAAGCAAAAGAGGATGCTGCAATGTACTTATTTCCATCCTCAGACCCTCAGGAATATGTTTGTAGAGAAATAACTTAAACATCATCTGAAATATACTAGCAAATATAAAACTCTGCTGGTAATAATAGTGATGTTAATAACATTCCTCAAGTTTTTTTCTGACTTCCAAAGTATAGTGTGTGTGTGTGTGTGTGTGTGTGTGTGTGTGTGTGTGTGTGTGTGTTTATTACAATATCACATTTGGGTATGACTACATATTTTGTTAGCCTTTTCTTCACACATAGATAATATTAAAAAGGAGAGAAAGAAATAATATTGGAGTATGTTTTTGTAATTAAAAACTACTTATCTAAAAAGCAGATATACAAATCTTTACAGACATATTTCCTAGTTAACAAGACTTTTTAACGAACATTCAGTTTGGGATGAAGCAAATCCACGTGTGAATTACTGGTCGCTCCCTGCTTGTCCTTATTCTCATTAACTGAAAGATGATGCTCTTTTCACAGCCAAGCTGTCCTGTCCACAAACCCCACCCCTGCCATAGTGAGGGTGACCTGGGGACGTTCATGTCCTTGATGAGAATTCCTTTCTTCAGATAGAAGATGAAACTACAGAATAGGCATGGAAATGCCATGAAAAGTGAAGCATAATTTGAATAAGAACTATGTCTTTTCTTCACTGTAATAGAAGCCCAATTTTATAAAAAACAAAAGGGGGGGCAACATGTCAGTCTACAGTAAAGATTAAGTTTCCCATCCCCGCTTGAAGCTAAGTGTGGGAATGTACTACATTCTGACAGTGAGATAAAAACAATTATTTTTTCAGATGGGAGAGATGCAGAACTAATGGTTGGAATTTATGTAATCATCTAGGACTATGAGATAAATGGCACATTCTAAGGAAAACAGAAACAAAATCAAAGGAATGCATGCCCTTCATAATTTTATGAATCTGTTCTATCTATGTTGTACCTCTAGAGAGGAGAAAAAACAAAAAAAATAACTTTTCAGTTATTACTGTCACATTAGGTTTTCTTCCACTGACAGGCAAACCTAATCCAACAAATTCAGAAGTCCTTTACCATTTAGCACACTTAAAGCCTCAGCAACAGACACTTTCTGTGCCTTCCCATATGAACACAGAATCTTTTAGTTTCTTTGCTTTAGAGCAAACTAAAGTGTTGAGTGCTAGCCTGGGAACAAAGCCACTCTTTATTATATCATTTATTTACTACAATTTCAAATGACAAACTATTTTTTTCCATAGAAGTTTAGTTTCTTGTATTAAATTGTTTTGGTACTTAAGGCCCTGAAAATCCTTTTACATATTCTCTAAAGAACACAAGGCAAGTAACTGTCATGTTTACTACTTAAAATCGATTTGAGTGGACAACATATACACTCATGTATAAAGGGTACAACATAAGAGAGATTGTGGTCAGTTGGTTTTGTTCAGAGAATTTTGATCATGTGCTTGGTCCTGCCAGCTAGTTAGGACCATCTCTAGCTTCTGCAAGGGTTTTCTTGTACGAGCTCATCCCCTTTTGTCTCCGGTTTGTTCGATATAGCACTGCGCGTTTAGTGGATGTTAAATTAAGTCATAAATTTATTATACTGGATGTTCTTAGGTATTTAATACTTTGCGGATCATTTGAAATACTCTTCAGCAAACCAAAAACTTCCTTAGAATGTTCTGCTTGAGCACCAGTCATTTCATTGGCAGTCCTGTCAGCAGGAAAAAAAGATGAGGCAAAGAACACCAAAAATTACTGGAAATTGTGCACAACACTTTTACAGTGATGGTTGAAAAATATACCATAATTTTTGATATTCTAGTTGTAATTTATTGGTGTTAAATGTCATTGTATTCTTTGGAGAATACCAGACATTCATTTTCTTTAAAACTTTTTGTACCTGCTTATTTAAAAGCAGCACTTTTTTTAAAAAAAATGTCACTGTACTGCACAAAAGACACTTTTTTCTTTTTGAAATTTAATGAGTAGTGTAAAATATCAACATACTTGAAATTTTGATATGGAATTGGACCTTGATATTTGTGTTTACAATTAAGCCAGAGATTAGCAGGCCAACAATGACAACCTCCAGCATTAATAAAGGAAAGGAAAGGTAGAAAATAGATGCTTAAAATAATTAGCTTTATGTTTTTCTTCTGTTTTGTTTTGTTTTCTGAATCCAGGTGTTGAACTTTGGTCTCCAAGTTCCTTTCTCCACAGGAGGGGCAGCCTGCTATAAGTAGTGGCAGCAAGGTGCCATCTTCAACTGAGAAAGATGCACCAACAAAGGTGGGCATTTCCACTGTGTGTAGGTTTATGCATGTGTAAATATATCCCACACCTGCATGGGCACTGGAGATATTCTTCCAGCATGTCTTAGCTTCAGTCTTTGTAGGAATTTGTCTTGCTATTTTGTGAGAAACCCTTGATATGAAGTTGAAAGCCCATGTTGAGTATACTTTACAAAAATAAATACCTTTGTATAAATGATGTTTGTTCATCACATAAAACTAAAACATTTTTTTTCCCTGATCAGGAAATGTAGGTTAGGGGATGCCGAGGTTCAAGTTAGGGTGGATACTTGAGGACAAGCAAGAGCTGCTGGTTCAGAGGGCTGTGCAGGACACACAGCAAGCAAAGTCCACAAGTTCTGCAAAGTTCTAGGGGTGAGAATTTGGGTAATAGGTAGATGCTAAATACCAGAAGAGATTTAGGGAGCACTGAAGTGTGGCAACACAGGGAACAATCTTCTGCTTTATGCTGAAGAGCTTGAACTTTTATCACATAGGTGATAATGAGTTATTGATGGATTTTAAATAGTGGTAAAACATGGAGAGAGTTTTATTTTAGAATATTCACTTGGGCAAGAATGGGAAGACACCATGGGGGTGGGTGGTCCATTACACTGATTAAGGAAATCATGTTAAGGATCATGAAATTAGTGTGGCAGGTTCATGCACTAGAGGTTGATGGAATGATGAGAACCCCCCTTCCTAAAATATTGTTTTATATTTTCAGAATTTCTTTACTGCAATTAAAATAAAAGAAAATTTTTGGAGGGTTTCCTATAAGCAAAGCAATATCTGGGATGGCTTTTGAGGCTATCGTCATTCAAATCTTAGTGTAAATGTGTCTCATCCTTCTGCTATTCTCCCAAACCCAGAAGAAATTGTGCTGTGGTGAGATTTTGAGCTTTAGCAGCGTGATGACACACGTAGGGTCATTTTGGAGCCTGAGTAATGAAGAGAAGAGCGTGTTGAAGTGTGAACAGTAGAGGACAGGATGCAGAAGTGCCCGCCTAAAGCATATGCAGAAGCCAGCAGGGGGTCAAGGGTCCAGCAAGATCTAACTCACTCAGCATTTCTCCCAAGATTTGACCCTGCTTGGTTGAAATGTCCTGTTATGATAAATTTTATCACCACTAGGAATTTCATGAGCATTCACAGAAGGCACTGAACACTTAGGATAGAAAATGATGGGCTGAAAGGTAGGCAGGCAGTGTTCCCTTTTCAGGGTCCTGAACATTCGCCCACAGTAGCTGTGAAGCAAGGCCATATTTGATCTGTCCCTGAATTAAAGCCATCATTCCAGTGAAGCTGAGCAAATAGACATTCATCTCTTTCACACTAGAGGCTTTCCTATTGGATCCTGGAAGAATTCTATATGCTATAAATTCAACAACAGTGTAGAAAATGTGCACTGGATGCTATCCAAGGTCTTGTCTTATACCAATAGCATGAAAGGGGTTGCATAGCATGTTGTCTTTCCAAACACATAATCAACCATTGCTTTTCATACTCAGAAACTCAAAGAGTTAATATGGAATTATCTGAAGTGACAGTGATATACATTGTGATGTAACCAAATTACCAAATGGGTTGTAGTGGGTCTTCTTAGCCATCAATTAATTCATTCAACTGATCAATTGATTGACACATACATTCAGTGAATATTTATTGAGCACTTTCTTTGTGCTGGGGACTTAAGAAATATATTGATACCCCTTCTGTTTGATTTTAAAATTATTTTACATTAGTTTATTTCTTCATTCCTTTGTTCAACAATAATTTATCACTGCCCACCATTTGAAAAATCTCATTTTGGAATGTTCCCATCAAGAGCATCAATCTGCTGGGGTATGCACAGGATAACTCTAAGACATGGGAGAAAAAAGAAGTTCAGATGAAGTGCTGTAGGGCTGCTGATGCTGGAAGCATTGCTTCTAAGTGAAGGGATCAGGTTGGGATGTGTAGAGGGTAACATTTGTATTGGACTTTGAAGAATATGGGGATTTTGATATGTAGCAAAAAAGAAGAAGATTCTTTGTAGTAGTAAAAGTATAGAGGTTGGAAAGAAGGGATTGAATAAGAGTAACAGTGAGGTTTTTTTCCTATGTTTTGGGCATAGTATGTAGGAAAAGAGGTAATGGGAAATAAGATTAGAAAAGTCCACTGCAGAAAAACCTTGGAGACCTTGAATATCAGGCTGAAGTGTTTAGATTTTGCACAAGGTTTTTTGGAAGGAAAATGATTTAGCTAAAGCTGAGCTTCATGAACCTGGTAGGAGATAGATAAAGCCCTGAGACTAGAAGGGCGGGTGACCAGAGAGTGGAGTGAGAATAAAGACCCTTGTGGAATGCCTTCATTTTTTCAGCATTGAGGAGAATAAAGCAGGGCTTCCCAACCTTGGTACTGTTGACTTCTTGGGGAATACTTCTCTATTGTTTTCCTGTGTGTTGTAGAATATTTAAAAGAATCACCAACTTCTATCCACTGAATACGAGCAGTACCCCTCCCAGTTGTGACAAACAAAGTCATCTCTAGACATTGCCAAATGCCCCCTTAGGCCAAAATTGCCCCTGGTTGAGCACTACTGGAGTATAGGATCCAGAAGCAGTCCAAGCGATCAGTAGTAAGTAATAGAGCTCAAATTCAAACTTAGGCCTTTCTAAGTGTAAAAGGCTAGGGCCTTTCCAACTAAGCAACCCCTAAGCATGTGTCTCTCACATCCCCAGAGCACATGCACATGGACACACACAAACACACATGTACATGTATGCATACATCATGTACACACAAGTACACACATAATGCACATATGAAAATGCACACACAGACATGACCTAAAGTAAAATGGAACATACAGGACACAAGGAAGCTGAGCAGGAGGGTGTGCAGTGATCAGAACCTCCGTAAATGAACTGGGTGCCTGCGGTGCAGAGCAGGTGAAGTGGACCTGCAAAGTTGCTTGGGGCTGTGTTTTGGAGGCTTTTACTCTGCTTTTAACCCCGTTGTATACCCTGACAAAGGAAGGTGGAAAGCGCAGTGGCTTCGTGTCAGTGATGATAGGACTGGCAAGGAGAAGGCTTTAGCCCAAACCTCGGACTCTGGGGCGATGTTAGGGGTGATCGGGGATGACTGAGTCTGCTGCCTTGACTCTGTCTTTCGGCACGACGGACTCAGGGGTGCCAGGAAGGATGGTGCAGATGATGGATAATTTGGGGGAGGTTTACTCTCATCTCACCACTTGGTAGATCTCTGACTCCAGCAAACAACGGAAGCTCAAGTTCTCCGCGCCCATTTCTTATCTATTAAATAGGGATAATACAGCTGTTTTCATTACATCAGTCAGGTTATTATAAAGAGACTGATAGCACTTTTCACAGTGTAGGAATGTGATAAATGGTAGCTGTGGTTGTTATTGTTGTTGTTGCTATTAGTAGTAGTAGTAGTAGTATTTCCATAAGCTTAAACAGTATAGCTAAATTATATCTAAAATTATATAAATAACGAACAGCCTGGAAATCATCAAGATGGTTGACTTAGAACATTTAGAAGTTGATGTATTTATACATCTATACCCTAGGTTTGTCTGTACTGGTTATTGCTTGTCTCCATTTTTTAAAACTTACTTGAATCCTTTGAGTGTTAAGTTTCTACTCCTAAGAAAAGCCCTATTTTATATTGCAAGTTAAAAACAGTGTTTATCCCCAAGTTGCTAGGTCATTAGTAGAAACCTCACATCATGCTGACTAAATTAAATACTTCTGTGGTTTTCCCCTGAGTTATAGTGTCCCCTGTTAGTGGTCTTTTAGACATGTTTAAATTAATTTGTGTGTCCACAAAGTTGACTTTAATAAAATCTTTTGTGAGCTTTCTTAACTATAAATCACATGTATCAAATGTATGTGCAGATGTGATTATACACAGTAATATGTAACATACATGTACACGAACACAAGTGGGCAAATTCTTTGCCCTTACTTCAGCTAATTATCCTGCAATCTTATCCAGAAAGCAGTCAAATATGTTTGGCATCAATTGACAAACACAATCCTCTACTTCTGTTTTCCTTTGCATTGTTGAAGTAGAAAAAAAACCCTGTTATTTTCTTACATTCTTTTTTCAAGAACCACATTTAGACTTTTCATGTGTTGATTCCCATATTTGATTTGCCCAGGTTCATTTATAAGGTGATGAGCTTTTAAAGACGTTTCCCACAGGATGTTTATTTTATTTGGCATTGTTTTGCTGCTAGACTTTGAGTGTTTTTGTGACACAAGGCCATGATCATTGATGGTTTTATTAATTGATCAATACAATATTTTGAATAAATATTGCCAGGCTTATTATAGCATGTGTCTTTCTTTCAGGTCATTTAGAAGATTATCATCTTATCTGGTTTCTACCAAACAATTAAGACATTCTATTAAAAATTAAACTTTCAACAAAAATTTCAGAGTCATCAATATGTAACGGGATAATTGTTTCCTATCAATGGATTGCTTGTATACCTTTTCCCCTCATTTCTGCCGAAATGTGTTTGTTAACCTTGGAATATTTTTTTAAAACACTTTCCTTTACCATTGCTATACATTTTAAAGTACTTTGGTGGAAGACTGTTAGCAGTTATTATTATAATTATTTCTATTAAAAGACCTTTGAAGTTGGTTTCATTACATAGGAACTGGATGGACTTGATAAGTTAGTCAGCATCTGTGAGCCTTGTACCCCTCATCTATAAAGTGGAGATAATAATACTTCATTCATTCAGTGCCTAGAGGCTCAAATGTACCCGCAGAAAAACAAACAAGAATGCTGGCTAAACAGATTTCCATTAATGATCTCAACCGCCAAATTGCTGTCCTCTCAGGTACACTTTTCTGTTACAAGAATTTGATTTTCTTCTTTTCAAAATGATTCCTCACCACTTTCCTTTGCTGTTCCACTTCTCTCAATTTGAGACCTTGCGTCATACTTCAGTGAGAAAAGAAAAGTTCCAGTTGAGAAGCCCAATTTCTCCTCCTCTGTGTCTCAGTCTCTTGTATCTGCTTCCTTTGGGCACCCTTTGGGGTCTCTCCTGGATCTTGAGGGCCAATACATCCACCTGTAGTCTGACTCATTTCTTCTACACTCAAGGACTTTGCTCCCACAGATTTCCTCTCTCCTGTAACCTGTAGGTTTCATTTCTTCCTTGTGGTCATTACCATTAATGTAAAAATAAATACCAGCATAATGTAATTTTGAAAAAACCTTTCAGTGATCAAACATGCCCCTTTATCTATTGCCTCATTACTCTGTTTTTCCTTTTCAACAACGCTTCCCAAAAGGGTTGCCACGGTCACTATTTTTTTCCCTTAGTTATAGCCTCTCTTCTTTATTTCCCTTGGCTTATATACTCACTACTCTAACTGCTGGGTCAAGAGCATTCTTAACTTCTTTCTGCCCAAATCCAATGGCCATTTTTTTGTTCCCCCTTGTCTTCCATCTTTCAGCAGCATTCAATGTAACCAACCAACTCCTCTTGAAACACTCCACTCTCTTGTCTTTTGTGTCCCTAAGCTCTTCTGCTTTACTTTATAGCACTTTGGACTTTCTCCATTTATTGCTTATCGAAGGTAGGACAACCTTCTTAGTCTCTGCTGCTAGTTTCTCTTTCTCTGCTAGCCCTCTACATATCAGAATACTCCAAACCACTGGGAATGCCATGGTAAAATGTAGCAGTCATCCTTGAGCCCTCTTTTTCTTACCACCATGTCACTAAATATTCTAAGTGTTCTATGGCATATCTGACACCTATCTAATACCCATGGCCACCTCCACCGTTATGCATACAAACATCATCTCCTAGGGGACACTATTACAACTATTAGTGGGGATCCCTGTCACTAACCTGTTTTCCTTAAACTGATTCTCTACACAGTAGTAAAAATTATCTTTTAAAAGTAGAACTCATAGCATTTCACTCCTTAAATTTTGCTCCATAGTATTTACAAATCCTGTCTATGGCTCTCCACTGCCCTTGAAATAGAATCCTCTCTAACGTGGCCTTTATATCTAAGTGTTTTTTGTTTTTTTCTTATACCACTCAATCCTCACCTACCAAGTCACAACCACATTGATCTTCTGATTCTCCCACTCACCAAAATCATTAAGTTCTGGCTTTTGCATCAATTTGTTTATCCTTAGATTTGGGGTCTCAAAAATGGCAACTGTAATATATATTCTTTTTCCAATTCTATTTTGAAACATTGTTTTGAATCATATTTTTGGGCTATGATGGGTAATTATGCTTGTCTCAAGCCAAAGTCTATTTTGTTGGCAGATTTTTGGTATTGTAAATGGAAGCCTAGAAATTTTGAGCTGTACAAGTACTGTAGTGGAAAGGGAGGTAAGAATAACAATGTAAGAAACAGGGATTACATCATAGAAATGGAGGTGTTAGGTGAGTCTCTTGAAACCTTTCCTGGAATTTACAAATTGAACAGCTATAATTCACAAAGTACTCTCTGTGCAGCACACAGGCAACACTAAGAGATGTGCAATTGAAATCATCTAAAGGTGGGCAAATGGGCAAGTGGGGGAGAAGGAAAGGGGAAAGTACAGAGAAGTGGACCTTGAGAGTGCAGGAAGCAGACCAAGCTCGGCGCTCCAAGCTCCCCATATTATGGAGCTACCACAGTCACAGGAGAGGGAAGAAGTCAGACTTCTAGTGCTCCGCTTATGGCCCACAGTCCCCCCTGAGGGATCAGCATATAACACAGCTGAACCCAATGCTCACAGCAGAGACCTCGGAGCAAAGACTGAGGGAAGAAGGGTGAAAATGGAGGGTTAAACCCTCACTGCCAAGCAGAGGATGGAAGGCTTAGGAATAGAGCTTAGCCGACCTTTCCCCTACCTCACAGAGCTCGTCCCACCCCCACCATCTCAGTGCTACAAATGCAACAGTAGCAGTGTCAGATCAAAAGAACAAAATATTTGCACTTCTGAGAACTGTGGCCCACAGCCACAGACTCACAGCCGAACTAGTTCCCATGAAGGGGAGAGAGCCCTTGGGTGCAGGACTGGCTGTGGTGGTGGTCACTGCCATTGCTCAGAGCCACCCCTCATAACCCACCCGCCCTGTCTCTACCTATCTGGGAAGATCCCTGCAGGGGTAAACAGAGCCACTGAAACACACTTTGGAACTTCAGAAGCTCTCTCATCAGCCTACGGAGGCAGTGCCGTGAGACCCAGGCGACCTGCTCACAGAGAAGAAGCCCACCTTCCAGTGAACTCGCCACATTTCGTGAGAAGCTAGAAGAGTGAAGAGAAAATATGACACTACAGTGTGAGAGAGCATAAAAGGCTGCAGTTGGAAAGAAAACAAAACATTCTACCAACACCTACTGGAAAGCAAAAGAAAGACCACTTCCTATCAACCTGTTGCAGAATCCACTCCTGTAGATGTCTAGGAAGAGAAACAATAATGCATTCATTGCCATGAGTAACAAAGGTAACAAGGCAGCTCAGAAAGAAAATGAAAAGTCTCCAGAAAATGAACTTAAAAACATGGAAATATGTGACTTAAATTACAGAGAATTCAAGTTTTTTACATAAACTTAATGATAAACATTCAAAAAAAAATCCAGAACTGAAATATATAACATAAAAAAGAAGAATCAGAGGGAAAAATCATAAAATTCCACCACTCTGAAATAATAGCAACAAAAAGGCAAATAAACAATGGAGACACCATCCAACCAGAAAACCAAAGATAGAATGATAGGAAATCCTCATATATCAATAATCACCACTTAATAACATGGGTATAGAAGGAAAATAACTTAACATAATAAAGGCCATATATGACAAACCTTCAGCTAATCTCATAATTAATGATGAAAAACTGAAGCCCTTTGATCTACATTCAGGAACATGACAGAGCTGTCGCCTATCACCTCTGCTTTTCAACATAGTGTTGGAAGTCCTTGCCAGAGCAATCAGCAGGAGAAAGAAATAAAAGGCATCCAAATTGGGAATGAAGAAGTTAAATTATCACTCTTTGCAGATGACATGATGCTATATATAGAAAGCTCTAAAGACTCCACCAAAAAGTTATTAGAAACAATAAACGAATACAGTAAAGTTGCTGGACACACAATCAATGTACAAAAGTCCATTGCATTCCTATATACTAACAATGAAATCTCAGAAAACGAAATGAAGAAAAAAATTCCTTTTGCAATTGCAACAAAAAGAATAAAATACCTAGGAATAAACTTAACCAAGGATGTGAAAGACCTACGCACTGAAAACTAGAAGACATTTTTTAAAAAAAAATTGAAGAAGACACAAAGAAATGTAAAGACATTCCGTGCTCATGGATTGGAAGAATCAGCATAGTTAAAATGGCCATATTACCCAAAGCAATATACAGATTTAATACAATCCCCATCAAAATCCCAATAGCGTTTTTTAAAGAAATAGAACAAAAAACCATTAGATTTATATGGAACCACAAAAGACTCCAAATAGCCAAAGCAATACTAAGCAAAAAGAAAGAAAAAAACAATGCTGGAGGTATCACACTCTCTGACTTCAGCAACAATAATCAAACAGTATGTTACTGGCAGAAAAACAGATACACAGACAAATGGAATAGAATTGATAATGCAGAAATAAATGCAAATTAATATGGATACATAATTTTTGACAAGACTCCAAAAAACAATGGAGAAAATGCAATGGAGAAAAGACAGCCTCTTCAACAAATAATGCTGGGAGAATTGCAAAGCCACGTGAAAACATTGAAAGTAGACTGCTATCTGTCACTATGTACCAAAATTAATTCAAAATGGATCAAAGACCTAAACATAAGACCTGAAAAAATAAATTGCATAGAAGAAAACATAGGTACTAAAATTATGGACCTTGGGTTCAAAGAGGATTTTATGAATTTGACTTCAAAGGCGAGGGAAGTAAAAGCTAAAATAAATGAATGGGACTATATCAAACTTAAAACTTCTGCACAGCAAAAGAAATCATTGACAATATAAAGAGGCAACCAACCAAATGGGAGAAGGTTTTTGCAAATAATGCCTCCATAAGGGGCTAATCTCCAAAATATATAAGGAACTCATATAACTCCACAACAAAAAAACAAATAATCCAATTAAAAAATGGGCAGAGGACCTGAACAGACATTTCTCCAAAGAGGACATACAGATGGGCAATAGACATATGAAAAAATATTCAACATCACTAATCATCAGAGAAATGCAAATAAAAACCACAAACAGATAACACCTCACACCAGTTAGAATGGCTATCATCAACAAGACAAATAGTAACAAGTGTTGGAGAGGCTGTGGAGAAAAAGGAACCCTCATACACTGTTGGTGGGAATGCAGACTGGTGCAGCCGTTATGGAAGGCAATATGGACGTACCTCAAAAAAATAAAAATAGAATTACCACAAGACCCAGCAATCCCTCTCCTGGGTATCTACCCAAAAAAATCTGAGAACATTTATTTATAAAGATATATGTGCTCCGATGTTCATTGAACCTTTATTTACGGTGGCTAAGACATGGAAACAACCAGTGTCCTTCAATAAATGATTGGATAAAGATATGGTATATATACACAATGGAATGCTATTCTGCCATAAGAAAAGATGAAATAGTACCATTTGCAACAAAGTGGATGGATCTTGAGATTATTATGCTAAGCAAAATGTGTCAGACAGAAAAAGTTGAGAACCATATGATTTCATTTATATGTGGTATATAAAACTGAAAACAACAAAAGAACAAGAAACACAAGAAGAAATAAAAACCTCATGGACACAGACAATAGTTTAGTGGTTACCAAAGGGTAAGGGGCAGGGGAGTGGTAGATGAAGGTAAAGCAGATCAAATATATGGTGTTGGAAAGAGAACTGGCTCTGGATGGTGAACACACAATGTAATATATAGATGACGTATTACAGAATTGTACACCTGAAATCTATGTAACTTTACTAACAATTGTTTCCCCAATAAACTTTAATTATAAAAAAAAAAGTAAGAGACAGGATGGTTAAAGTATAATTTGAAGGTAATTCAACAAGATCTTTTTGCTAAAAAAGAGAATTTACAGATAAAATTTTCAAAAGATAGGAATCTATTTTATTAGGAGTATTGTAGAAAACTTACAAAAGGCTTTCTAAATTTTATAGGGCATAGAAGGAAAAGAATATGAAGATTCATATAAATTGTTTTCAAATTTAATTCTAAATTAAGTTTTTTACACTTTTCTGAGGTTGCAAATAAAATAACATTAAATTTATTTTCTTAATGTTTTAAATTTGTTAGATCTTATTCTCATTGATCTGCAACTTACATTTTTCACTTAAAACATATCATTGACAGCTTTCCAGGTGAAAGATATAACATTATTTTAATGGCTGTAAAACATCTAACAATGTGGATGTACTATAATTTATTCACAATTTTTTAATTCATGTGGTATTTAGATTTTTCCAACTTTTGCCATTACAAACAGTGCTGCAATAAATATATTTGGGTACATACTTCTTTTGGGTGCTGACATTTTTATTTCTATAGAATTAATTCCTAAAAGTGAGATTGCTGAGTCGTGGTTTTGAAGTTTTCAGTCTCCAACATCTTTTGCCAATTTGATTTGTGAAAATTGTATCTTATTTTAATTTGCATTTCCACCATTACTAGTGAGGTTTCACATTTGTTCATTCATCAAATATTTACCGAGTACCTACTACTTACCCACTGGTGTGATGAAACAGGGTTATATTACCTCATGACAGTTGACGGGGCATAACTTTTTCCAACTCCATGTTGACTGATGTTGTTTATTTGGTTGTTTGAAATCTGCAAGGCTGGGAGACTTTAAACCTTGTAATCAGCAAATGCCAAACCCACTCTCCAGCCACTCATTAAGCATATGTTAGCACATCATTATATGTGGCAGACTCTATTCTAGGAGATTTGAATAAATCACTGATCAAACAGACAAACTGCTATTATAAAGCTTACATTCTTGGAAAGGAGACAGATGATTCAGAAAATACAAAAATTATATAGTAAGTTAAAGATAATTATGGAAAAAAAGAAAAACGTAGAGTGATGTAAAAGAGTGTGTGTGTGTGTGTGTGTGTGTGTGTGTGTGTGTGTGTGTTGGGAGAGATATGCAATCTTACATACAGTGGTCAGAGGTAGGGTTTTCAGGAAGACATTGCAGCGGGTGTGAAGGAAGTGAGGAAACAGAAAACTTGAAGAAGACCATTAGAGGTAGAAGATATATCAGTGCAAAAGCCCTGTTTAGGAGTTTGCCTGTGTTTCTTAGGAACTGCAAAGCAGGCACTGTGGTTGGAGTGCAATGAGCAAGACAAAGATTAATAGGGGAAAATTCCAAGACATAAGGGGCCTGTTAAGCATTGTAAGGCCTTTTCTACTCTAAGTGAAATGGGAGCCATTACAAGGTTTTGAGCAGAGGAGGACCTGACCTCTCATGAGGAGCATACTTTCTAAAGTTAATGGGTATTTTGATTTTCTTCTTTTTCAAAATTGCCTGCTTATATCCTTTATGGATAAATCAATTAGATCATTTTTATTTTGCTTATTAATTTGCAAGAATTCTTTATATAGTAGATTTATTTATTGTTTCCTGCCACATCTGTTGCAAATATTTTCTTTTAGTATATATATATATATATATATATATATATATATATATATATATATAACTTTTTTACAGTTTCTTATACTCTTTTTTTCTTAAATATAATTATGCTGCAAATATATAAGTCATTTTGTGTTGTCTGGCTTTTTTTTATCTTATCCTATTTTTATCCTCTTTACTCTGAGATGATAAAACTTTTCCCATTTTAATATTGTTAGAATTAATACGTTTGTTATAATTTTTTTCCATTAGATTTTTAAGCCATCTTTAAATTAATTTTGTGAAACAGGAAATTCACTTACATTTCTTCTAGTTCAGGAGTTAGCAAACTATGACCCACAAGCCGATTCTGACTCTCTGCCCATTTTTGTAAATTTAGATTTTTATTGGCCCACCTGTTTATAACAGTTGTGTATGGCTCTTTTTTTCCTATCATGACAGACTCCCTTTGAAAGAAACTATGGACTACACCGCTGAAAATATTTTCATTCTGGCAATTGACAAAAAAAAAATTTGTTTTAGCTGATCGACAGGTAATCATTTCAATGTCACATTTTTAAAAATTACAATTTCGTTTTTATTACAATATCATACTTATATTAATTTCTAATTACATATTTTCTTTTATAGCAGTACTATTTGTTTTGTTTACCAATCCATCTATTCCTAGGTTATTATCACTATTATAATACATTTGTGTAGATTTAAACCCTTAAAGGCAAATTATCTGCCGCTATCAGCTTTCAAATTTTTATAGGAGATTCTCATACATTTATTTTTAACACATACACTTCAAAAAAAAATTCCAGTTTAAAAAATTGGGATCCTAATTGCTGTTATAGTAAGATGACATATTGGTTTGGGTAAAATTGCCATTTTTATGATTAACATCAAGACTTTTAATAAAACCTTCTAAACAGGAGCATGCTATGTCTTTCTGCTTACTTGCATTTTGGCTTACGGCCTTTTATAACATGATATAATCATGTATTCTGTTTTTTTTTCTCTTTAATATGTTGATATAATCAGTTATATCGATAAATTTGCTTAATATTGAATCAGTGGTCATGGAATAAACTTTTCTTAGTTAAAATGTGACATTTTAAAATATGGTGCTATATTTAATGTAATTACAATTTAGTAGGCATTTCTACACATATCTTTAAAAGAGAAATTTGCTACAGTTTTCTGTGCTGTCTTTGTCAAGTTTTGACATCTTAGTCTATACCCTGAGGTAATTACAATAATTACAAGAAAATGTTGATGGTGATGATGATGAAGATGCTATTTAGACAGAAGTCAGCTTTAAACCTTCTATATTTTGTACCTTTTTAAGTGGTAGATCTTTATAATCTATTAATGATTTTGTAAAATAGATTAGTCTTAGAAATATACATTTTCATAAAAATAACAATTTTCTTTTTATAAAATGAGCATGTATTCTTCAATGACCATTACTTTTTTACGCTTATGGGAATTTTTGTTCTTGGAATTGCATATTTTAATTTTTTTTTTTATTTTGATCAGAATTGTGAGGAGGCTATAGATTTTTTTCACTCTTTTAATGAGGGCTAAATTTTATAAACACTTTCTTTTTAATATTTTGTTTGTTACTTCATTAATTTCAAGTGTATCTTTATTAATTCATTTTACTAGATTATATGCATTTATTCTATTATTTTTCCAGTTTTCCTCATCCTCCTCTTTATTAATAGCAATCTGACTAATAATAAGTAATTTTAAAACAACACATTTTCTTCTGAAAATTATTTATCCTGCATGTTGGGATATAAACAATCTCTCTTTATAATTTTTCATCCCTGCCTTGCTGAGGTTCCAATGCATTTTAGGGGGCATAAATAAATGAATGAACAAATCTATAATTTTACCTTACAGTTTTCATTGATCCTGGGTTTTTTAGAAGAATATTTCTTAATTTCCAAATGTTAAATTTCTTACATCATATTTTTGTTTAGGGATTCTTGGTTTATTATGTGTAAAGAATGCAGCCTTTATGCTTTCTTTCTGGCATATACTACTCTTTCTCAGTGCAGCAAATTTGATTTTTCTTTTTAAATTTTGTACAGTCTTGACATAAAATAGACTCTTCTTTATCCTTTCAGTTATCATTGATTTGCTGCTCCATTCAGAGCAGGAGCCCATCAGAGCAGACCAAGGGAGGGAGAATTATTTTCCTATTTCTTGTGAGGCTCACGGGCAGAAGCTTCTTTGATTTCCTGTGCTTTAATCCCAACGATGTGATCCTCTCAGTATAACGGTATCACCTGCAGGTATCCTTACTCTGAGGGGCTCCCCATGAGCCAGTGGCTGGCCATCTGACCTTCTGGGCATCTGAGGCACCTGAAAGGTGAACCATTTTTGTAAGCCACCCATACACGTGTTATGTTCTAGGCTATTTCTTTACCCATTTGTCCCCACAGAGATGCCGTGGGCCAGCACCTTCTTTCCCAAGTGCTAACTACTCCTAAGGTGGAGGCAGCCCAGCAGGGAGGGTAGAGGACGGAATCGGGCACCTAAGCATTTCCTGCTATCTTCTTTCTAAAGACATTGAAATAGGGATTTTCTCCTTTTGTGTACATTCTGGTTGAACTTCAACAACTTCCCCTTCCCCCTTCTCCTCTTCCTCCTCTTTTCCTTCTCTTCCTCCTCCTTCTCCTTCACCTCCTTCCCATCCTTCCTGTGACGTGCTCTCCTGCCTTAATTGACCGGTTTGTCTTGCTCTTACTCTGCTTAATCTGCTTGGTTCCCACTTGAGCCTGATATTGAACTCTTCTAGGCTTCAGTGTCCTCATCTCCACTTTTCTGGTTGGTGTGAGAGGTAGTTATAATATTCGCTAAGTGCCTACCAAGGTTCATAATAGGACAGTTGCTATTGTCACTATTATTATTAATTACTTAGTCACTGCTTTGGCAGTTTGCCTCAGTTGAGTTTTCTCTGTGATTGAATCAACCCTAATAATAAAGGGCTCCAAATCGCTTCCTGACCTTGGAGAGGCTATTCAATAATCCAGACTAAATGTGTTGATGTGTGGAAGGGGGGCCATCTGAGCTCATTCTGGCTTTTGGCTCCAGTTTCTTGAAAAAAACAAAACAAAACAAATAACCCAAAAATACCTGTCAGGAAACTGTCTATAGAGGTCATTTAGAAATACAATGCCACAAACAATAACACAAAATGGATATTATTTAAATTCTGGCTTGGCCGGTGTTGAGTTGCAGTGTTATTTTAGCAATTTCAGTAGACCCAGGAGTACAAATAGTTGTAATTAAAGGCTTCCAGTAACAGCCCTGTCAAGTCCTTGTGTGTATCTCATTTGGCACATGTTTCAAAGCTGAGAGCAATATTAAATAGACCATCTGTTGGTTTTCATTAGGTTTTCTCTCATCAACAGCACTATTAAATGTAACTGAACCCATTTAAAAAATTTCCTGGCATCTGGGCTTTCAATTGGAAAGTTGATCAATATTAATAACAATGCCACTTCACCTGAATTTATTATTAATGGAAACTTAAATACAGCATAAATACAAATGTTTTCCCTACAACACTTTTAATAGTACTTATCCAAACAATGCCAGAGAAAGCAGCCTGTCTTACGATTAGAAATAATGGAAATGCCTGGATACGAGTCCCGCTGAATCCCACTGGTGGCCAGCATACCTGCAGCTCTGGGCAGGCACATTTCTCTCCAAAAGGCCCTTCCTTGCATACTTTACCTAGAAAACATTTGCTATTATTCACGAACCATCTAAGGCCTGATCTCCTCTTGGAATCCTTCCTTGTCTACATCAGCATTCTTTCCTTTTTCCTCCTCCAGTCCTTGACATGCCTCTTTTTATCAAATTTTACTTTCTTTCATGTTTGTCTCCACAGGAATCATGCCTGAGCTTAACATTAAATCTTGTGCATAGTATATGCTGGATAAAATTAACCAAATCAATGAATAAATGAAGAAGCAAATAAAAAGCAATTCTACTAGAAGGAGAGGAAACTTCACAGAATTTAATATTTGGCAAAGAATTTTAATTTTCCCAGTACACAAACTAGAAGCATAACAAAGACAGAAAGGTTTATTTAATGATCCCAGATATTAACTCTCAACTGAAGAGTCTGCCTTTTTGTTTCTCTTTCTCCCCTCTTGCTCTATCGCCTTGGCCTCACAGGCAGACAGCTTAACTCACTTGTTCTCTTAAGGGGACTCAATAACATTCTGATTCAGTGGAGAATTATGAGCCCAGGGCTGTTGGAGGAGGTAAAAAGAGGGTGTGACTTACAGTTGACCCTTGAGCTGAACTCTGGGAATTGGAGGCTCCTTACACCCTCCCCATCCTTGGGATGTACGCTCTGCCTACTTCCCAGTGGGAATTGTTCCAAGGATGTAGACTTGGAGAGAGTAAGGTAATACTGAAACCATCTGGAATGAATTCATGACTGAACCTAGTGAAGGCCTCTATATAAACTTTAAGATTCTGGAGGACAGGTGAGGAGATCTGCCATCTTGTGGGCATATAAGAAAAGTCTAGTATGTAAGTTCTCTTATTTAGTAAACCTGCCACCTACCAATGTGGAGTGGTCTGCCTCAGTTTTGGGTCTTTCTTTGCCCTCTGCATATGGGGGCCAGTTTACAAACCAACATCGGCCTATAGCAGCATCCTTAAGCAAATATGTGAACTCCTCTCCTGGATTATCAGCCACTTGAGGGCAGAGATCGATTTTAGTTCACCTCTCAACCCCTTGTGTCAAGCACAATGTTTGGTTCAAGAAAATGTTTCAGAACTGATTTGAACCAAGAAGAGTTCAGGTAAGTCCTCAGTAATCATTAATGTACTCAGTCCTGGTTTTATTATGTAGGTTTTATCAAAATGTGATGCTGATGCTGATGATGCTGATGATGACGATGATGACGATGATGATGATTCAGGAATGGTGAAGCCAACAGATGAGGAGATGGCTGTCATTAAAAAGATAGTTTGTTATGCACAGTTCCCAGGAGGAGAGAGTCCACCATGACACACAAGGAAGCGCAGGGTCAGTCAGAAGTCAGAAAGAGCAGGGGAAAAATGTAGGAAAGAACCTTTATTGTGGTTCCTACAAGAAGGGAATGAGTGAGGGGCCGACCCAGTGGCTCAGGTGGTTGGAGCATTGTGCTCCTAATGCTGAGGTCACTGGTTCGATTCCCACATGGACCAGTGAGCTGAGTCCTCTATAGCTAAGATTGTGATTAACAGCTCTCCCTGGAGGTGGGCTGCTGTGGGTAGACAGAGGTTGGCGTGAACTGATGCAGGCTACCGTGTGCTGCAAGGATGGCTGGCAAACCTGCTGTGAGCGGCCGACCAACGACCGTTAACTGACTGCCTCAGCTGGGGTGGGGTGGGGAGCAGGGCACAATGCTCAAAATACCAGCATGAGCCAGGGATCTGTGTCCTGTACAACTAGACTGAGAAACAACTTGAACCGGAGTGGGGGGGGAGGCGGAAAGAGGGGAAAAGAAAAAGAATAAACTATTAAAAAAAAAGGAGGAATGAGTGAGGTGGTGTAAGCAGGCTCTGGAAGGCTTAGTTTGAATAATTTCAGCAGCCTGTGGGGTGTAGGTGCTGTGTCTAATTGTCTGGTATCCAGCCTTGGGGGATTAGGGCAGCAGGTGCATAATGCCTAGAGTGAGAGAACTCAATTAAGGAGGGGTTTGAGGTGTGGGCTATGGATTGGTTGGTTTGCATATGAAAGGCACACTCAATGGTGCGTTGTTTACTATCTCTAGAAATTGGCTAGCTTAAGGTGGTTCAGTCCCCTCAGGGTCAGTAAGGCTCCACATGCCAAAACATCAGAATAAAAGACTTGCTTAAAACATTCATCCATTTATTCAACAACCATTTCCCAAATGACTGATATCACCAGGCCATTTTGATGGGGACTCTGTTGAATAAGTCACCAGCCCTTCCCTTAAGAAATTCACAGTCAAGTAAGGGAAACAAATAGGTAAATAGTCACCACACAGAATGATTGAGCTGTGGCAGAGAATAGAATAGGGATACCCAAAATGGAGTAGGGGCTGAAAGCAGTGAAGGTCTCTGGAGGAACTGAGCTGAATATTAAGAATAAGATTTTTCCAATCACAGCAGGGTGGAAGGTAGTAGGGTCAGAGGTCATGCAAAAGCAAGCATGTCTTAAGGTTTCCTTCAGGACCAGGTGAATATCTTCACTGGGGTACGTGCTGAAAGACAAGACTGTTAGGGAAGGCTCTTTGCATTAGTCCGCCATTTTTTCTTGCCTGAGGCCGGTTGACTTCCAAAGTGTCACCAGAAAATGTACGTCAGGGTATTTCAGCAATAGCTACTATTTATATGAATACAGCACTTTCTTCATGCTTCATGTGCTTGTTACAAACAATTGGTGAAACAGGGAGGAACAAATATCAGATGTTTATATTTCTGTACTCTATTTTCTTATGATTACATGTCAAAGAAGACACACAGCTAAGTGTGGGTTCCATGAGGGAGCTGATCACCTTTGTTGTCTTCTTCATCTATTTAATCTCAGACCCTGGCATGGACTAAATTTCAATTGGCCATATATATGCAAATTTATGAGCATGAATGGAGAGATAGAGAGAAAGAGAGAGAGAGAGGAATAAGTCATTAGGGAATGGAAACAATGTTATATGCATCTGTTCTTCAGTCTGCTTTGGTTCCAGAAAGCTTCCATATCATAGTGCCTCACCAAGCTGAGAGTGTCTGCCTATGTAAAAGCTGTCTGCTATTTATACAGATGCCCCTCAACTGGACAAAGTGGAGAGAATATTTAAAGAGCATTCATGGTTACTAAATGAAATGACATATGCAACATACCTAGAAAACTGTCTGGCACAGTTTAATAAAATAGTAATTGTCATTGTTTTGTTATTAATATTGTCATTATCTTTCATATGTTGACACCTACTATGTACACAGAATGTATTTGATCAGATTCTCAAGAAGATGAAGTAACACTGTAAAGATACAATACAAAACTGAAGACTTCATAATCAAGATGGAAGATTTAATGCTTAGATTTTTGAAAATCTCAGGGAATATATAATAACTGACAAACAGTTGCAATTGAAGGGAGGACAGCTTATAGAAGAGTGGTTAGGAAGATCCCTTGGATTTGGTATATACCTTGGTTTGCTTTAAATCATATATATATATATATATATATATATATATATATATATATGATGCAAAGGAAGAAAAGGTAAACACACACATTCCCAAATAAAATTCAGATTGTTTCAAATGGTAGATACCAAGTGTTTATGTAGGGAAGGTGGAAAATAAGGAGACTGATGGTAGGTGGGTCCAGACACCGAAGGCTAAGGAGTGCTGTGTGAGGTCTCTGGACTTTGTCCTGAGAGTTCAACCACAAGAAGTCACATACAGCTGGAAGACCATTTACTGGCCACCCACAGAGAAACTCTCCTTTTGAATAAGTAACACTGTTCAAGATAAAGCAAAGAACTCTGCCTGATTTGGTAATAGGTGTTAACTGGAAAGCTGGAAAGAAATTTTTTTTATTAATATCATCTTATGTACTAATTGTTAATACTAGCCTCCTTTTTATTTAAAGCTCAAGTGTTGGTTTTCTATAAACTTGGTATCTCAAATAATGACCTTCAACATTTGATGTGTTTTCCAGCAAAATTTAAAAATGCTCCCTTGGTATGTTAATAAGTAAATAAACATACCCACAGAGTCAGTATGGAATTCCCTGCTGATACCCAGCATTGATCAAAGGTAACACCAAAATGTTGTTGTGAACTTCATACAATTGGCACATAATCACTAATAGCCTTACCATTTTATAAGAGGGAATATCTTATGTGCTATCTAATAACCTTCTTCTTCTTCATTGAACGAGATTTTGAGTTAAAGAAAAAGCTATTGATGGGAATACATAAAAGTAATTTTAGTAGGGTTCATTATGTCTCTTGGGGTTGTGTTGGTTTTATTGTGTTCTTATAACACCAGATTTGGTTTAACTTTTATAATATGTATTTTCAGTTTAGGGCCATTAAATCATATCCTAGTTTCACTTTGCATTAATTATTCAGATAATTAGGATAAAAAAAGATTTTTGGACTCTACTGTCCAACTTTTCCTGGGTGATTACTAACCCCCATCTTCCTTCATTTGTGTATGGAAAGGGAGATTTCCTGAGATCCTAAACTGTGTACATTTGCCAGTTTAGGATTGGTTAGGATCATGGTGGAATGGGTCTGCTGGGGGTCTGTTTGTATAGGGTTTTAAGAGCTGTAACAAAGAACAACTGACATGATGCTGAGATTGGACACATAGCTGATCCTTGGTGTGAAAATCCCTACGCTTTAAGAGTAAACTGGACACTTTTAAATCAATGATTCTTAAGCAGGTATGCACATAAGCCTCAGTTGGGAGCATTTTTGAAGTGTAGAGTTCAGGATTCAAGGTCCTAGAACATTCTGATTCTATAGGTCTGGAGGTGGGGGGACTGACACTTACTCTCCTAAAAGGATGCCATGGGCAAGTCTTCTATGGACTTTAGGATAGTAATGACTCTACCTCCACTTTTCAGGCAAAGACTAAATGTGGAAGATGCTTTCCCTAAGGGAGGAGAGAGTAGGGCACATGAGCTTGTGAGAGCTGCAGGAGGATACATGAGTCCACACTCATGGCCATGCATTTATCCCTGGCCATAATCCTTAGGCCAGTCCCTTGGAAAATATCTGCTACTGAAATATTTCAGTTGGAATCAAGGGTTACTCAATACTCAAAGACATCAAACCAATAAAATCAAAATGTAAACTTTCATGTTAACTTTTAAAATTAATAAACTTACAAATCATAACAATTTTAATAAGAATAGCATAAGATAATCACCCACCTACAGTACTAGCAATATGTACCAGATACTGTATGTTCATACTCTTTACCTAGCAATTCCAGCTCTAAGAGTCTATCCTAGAGAATAATCTGAAATACAAATATTTATGAGCTAAGATATTCTCTGAAGTGTTATTCATAACAGTGGAACAATATAAACAGATGTTCTAAATGGTTTGGTAAATTAAGGAGAGCTCTATGAGAAAAATACCAAGCAACCACTAAAAATATTTATGAAAAAATATGATATGAAAAATTACTCTTGATATGCTGACTGGCGTGGAAAAAAACATATGAAAAGATGTTCTAAACTGCAATACACACACACACACACACACACACACACACACGGATAAATGAGTGCAAGGCACAATGCCAACACATGAGAAGTAGGGTGACTTTCTCAAATTGGTGATTCCTTCTCACCCACAGGTTTCATCTGACTATCTCCTTAGACAAGCCATTTCCTACCACTTTGTCTAATGTAAGTTTACGGCAGTAACCTTACTTTATTTTTCAGAACACTTCTCTTTTCATTTATAAAAAGTACCTGTTTATTTGCTTATATAACAGGCCTCTCTTTCGAGAAACTGTATTCACCTTGGGATAAAGAGCGTTTCTGTTTTAACCACTACCATTTACTTGGTGGCTGGTCTAGGTTGTTCCCAGAGCTGAAAGAGGGAGAAAGAGAAAATATCTTAAATTCTGTTCTCTACACAGCAGTCAGAATGATCTCCTAAATAAGAAAACCAGATCCCAACACTGCCCTAAAGCAGTTTTCGGCTGCATCCGAATCTTATTATGGCCCTCACTGTTATCACCCTCCCTTCTCATCAGTATCATCTAGCCATCATGGATTCCTTTCTGGTCCTCAAACATAGGGAATCTTTACCTGCTTTGGTTCACTGAGTTAAATGTTCCTCCCTCAGATCATTGCTTAGCTAGCTTATTCTCAAACTTGAGATATCGATTCAGTTGTTACCTCCTCGGAACCCCTTTCTAAAACTCAATGAATTTGTATTTTGTATATCACATTAGTTGATGGCACCTCCTCTCTCTCTCTCTCTCTCTCTCTCTCTCTCTCTGTATTAAATATCATATGTATTCCTTTGCTTTACTTATCTCCATAGATTTTTAAAAACGTACATTCCTCTGATGAACAGTGGATGGGGTAGGGTAGTACATGACATAGTTATTCATACCTTAGTACAACATATTTTCTCAATTAGTTTGTCTCTTGGTGAATGACATTAGGTAATAAAAAAAAAAAAAAAAAAAAAAGACCACTCTGATAATGCAGGGAGGGTGTCATACTGGACTCCAAGTTTGACCATGGCCTTTTTTTTTTTTTTTTTCTCATTTTGGGTTGAAGGCTAACCCTGTCTATGGATGATTGTAAAAGAGAAAGGAAAGGGTGCATGGATGGAGGAAGTATGTGTGGGAGACAGACCAAGTGAAAGACAGAGAGAGAGAGATATTGTGACACGAATAACAAAAGCTCAATATTTCAACATAAAAATTGTTCTGAAATAAGTGCATTCCTAGCTGTTATTTCTGCTTGCTGAAAGAATCCAGTTTTACTAACATTGTTATTTATTTTTCTCAAGCCTATTTAAAATTTCCCTTTCACAATTTGGGTTCTGACTTCAAAAATAAATGCCAATCCAACTTTACGCAGCTCAATCCCATGAGGGCCTTCTGATTTCCTTCTAGAAGCCAAGCACAACGGGCTCACTGTAAGTTGACTTTGGTTTTGTTCCTAGCTTACCTTTTTGACAGAAATATGAGCATAAACATATTGATGTATATGGATGAATCCTTCCTTCTTTCCTTCCTTTCTCTCTTCTTCTGTCTCTCTCTGCCTTATTCTCTTTTCGTTTCCTTTTCAATTCTCAAGTTGTAGCTAAGATTTAGGTAGAAGCAGATGAGCAAAACAGATAGAATACAGTAACATTGAAGCTGCCTTTGCCTCCGAAATTAGCATCAACTCTGGATGTGAATGACTGTTGATTGCTCTGTTAAAGGAAATTGGATATTAAGAGGATCTAAAACGTGTGTGTGGGGGGGTTCTATTAATTATATCTCTTGGACAAATATTTCATAGAACAAAATCAACACATAGAGAAATATTGATTTGAAATCTTCACTGCACACCAATGTTAATGTTTAATGCTAATTTTACTTTAATGAAAAAAGCTCACATGTTAACAAAGCTGGACCACAGAGATGTTTCATCTATTCCCAATGAGAAGCAAGAAAGGTTTCCAGCCAAAGAGGAAAGAACTCACTTTTACCTACTTCCTTGCACACACACCATGCACACACCACACAATCTTATGGCATTCAGTTGCAAAATTCCATCTCTTCTAACATTTTGTGTCTTATCTAGTTTATGCAATAATTTCCTAATAGGCTACCCTTTCTCCAATTCTCTTGTTTGCTAGGGACTGTCCTGATTTATGCCTGTTGTCCTGGTGCAATTATTAAAGTTGTTCCCACTTATGCTCAGATGTGTCATGTGTGGATGATAATTATATGGTTATTGTACCTGATTTGAGCCATACCCGCCCCTCCAACCTCATCCTCCACCTTGCCTCCTTTGGCTGCTGCAGTTTCTCTCGTTCCACTGGACTATTTCATGCTTTCCTGGGCCTGTGGTCTGTGTTCCTTTAGCTTGGCACACGGTCTTCTTCACCTTCTTATCACAGCTCCAAAATTACTTAGACCTTGCCAGTCTAAGCTGGGGCTCGATGTTAAAAGGGATTTTAGCACTTATCACAGCTTTAATTCTATAAATGTTAGCATGATTATTCATTGATGCTGACTCTCCCATTTGCTTCTATAAACTTCAAAATATAAATGAGGGAAATGTTTTAGAGAGATTAAACATTTGGTTTGTGATAACTGTGTGGGCATCTGAAACCCAGTTCTACCGAACTCCAACACCCATGGAGGAGGAGCTCTGTGAAATGCTTGGGGTGGGTCTCTCTGCTTCTTTTGTTTGTACTGGTAGATGTGGTTTATGGCTGGGAATAGAGCCCCAGTGATTAGCAAACCTATCTGAAAAGAGTATCAGAAGCAACTACATTTTGATGAAGAATTATCTTGGATTACTTGATGTAAGATTTATTTATTTTTCTTTTTAGTGCCCTGCTGGATGATTTTACTTCTATAATAATATTCATTAACAATAAAAACATAAATCATATTTATTGCATCACTGGATCTGTTTGAAAGGACCTTAGGTTTTATTTAAACCAAACTTTTTTTTTTTTTTTTAATAGGAGAAAAGTCACCAAGAGAAGATACGAAAGTTACTGAGTCACACAGCTGCAACCCAGAGGTCCTGGGGAACTGAATTCAGATCAGTTATTCTGGATTGTTTGACCCAAAGTTTTGCTCACAATTATGTAAACTCCATGTAACATTCCCTGGACCGCCTGGGGCAGGCAGGTTACAGGTGCTATGCAAGAGAATCTAACTCTCCCAAAGTACCAGACTTGGTTATCACAGATAATTGCTGCCCCCTGGGTCAGTATGTTAGACATCCCTGCTACTCACTCAACCCCAGGTTCCATGACACATGGAAGGGAGGGAAGGAATCATCTGAGAGAGCGTACAGAAAGCAATGAGATGTGATCAGTTATTGCCAAGCCAATTCATATGTTATTCACGTCACCAGCCTATTACATATAAACATTAATATGTGCTATAAACTGAACATTGTGTGTCTCTCCCAAATTCATGTGTGGAAGCCATAACCCCCAATGTGATGTTAACTGGGAACTTTGGGAGGTAACAAGGTTTCGATAAGGTCATGAAGGTGGAGCCCCCCCCCACATTGGAATTAGTGTCTTTATAAGAAGAGGAAGAGATAGTAGTGTTATGTCTGCAAAACACACAAGAAGAAAGCCATCTGCCGGCCAGGAAGAGTGTTCTCACCAGAACCTGACAATTTTTGGAACCCTGATCTTGGACTTGCAGCCTCCAGAACTATGAAAAATAAATGTCAGTTGTTAAAACCGTACAGTCTATGATGTTGTGTTATAGCAACTCAAGCTGAGTGAGATAGCATGTCATAGAGGCACTTTGAAAATAATAAAAATATTAAATATAATTAAGAAATTGTCGTGCTCTCCCAGAGAAGATGGAAGGAAGTTTAGAACCTGATGATAGAAGAAAAGATTCCTAATAATTAAATAAACAGAGGGAGAAAAATTTTTCAATTACAAAGGAGACACAGAGGTGACCAGGCAATTACAAATTATCTGTAGATGGACACCTGTCAATAAAAGGGAATTCAAAACTGAACTATGGAGCCCCATTTCTATTCCGTTTAGAAGTCAGTAGCAGGAAAGACTTAAGGTGAAATGTCTGGTTCACAATAAACCTGGTCTGCAATATCTTCTGTTTCTCTTTGGAATTAAAATTAATTTACAATCAATATTCTCAAGTTCAGGAAACCCTTAAGATTGGTTGAATGGAAAAATTCCGTTTTGAGTGAGGTCACTCTGCATCCCTGACTACTTAGGAAATCTCTTTATTCTGTCTTATTGTTCCTCTGTTGGTGGCACATATGTCCTCGCTCTTTACAAGGGGACTTTGAAGAGGAGAGCTTCTGGTGGTGGAAATGTGAATGGAGATTTGCCTTCATGTACAAAACCTGGTGAGGAAAGAGTATGTGGAAAAACCATATGGAGCTGAGACTCTCTGAGGCACAGACCACCATATGTTCAGCAAATTTTGTTTCCTGTTACCCATGCAAACCTGACTAACTGCATTTCCCAGTCTCCCTTACAGTTAGGGGAATCCCTGTGACTGAATTCTGACCAATGGGCTTTGGAAAAATATAAGGTATGTCATTTCTATGCTATAAAATTCTTACATGCAATTTTTCATACTGCATTTGCTGGGGAAGTATCCAGATTACTTACACACCTTGACCAAATCCATCATTCAACCTCCCAAATTTCCTCTTGATTTTCCTGTACAGACAGTCAGAAATGCTGGTCAACTCCTCTCACACCTAGTTTTAATCACTCCTTTTCCCAATATTAGGTATTTTTTGTTCGTAGATATGTAAATTGATGCATATTGTGAGAAACAATTCTCCATGGGCTTCTTGCATTTCTGTAAGTTTTGTGAACAGAGGCGGTGAGAGCTTCTGTTTCAGACAATTTTTTCAAGGATGTTTACATAGTGAACTGCCTTGGAAAATACAATGTCTTCCCTGGAGAAGAAGACAGATTTGTTTATTGCCTGGGATAATAAAAATAATGTCTTCTCTGGCTCAAATGTTGTGCAGGTTTGCTGTGGGCACTTTAAAAGATTGGAGTTCCCTAAGCTCAGGGTTCCATTGCAAGTGTAGAACCCATCAGGGCAGTCACATTGCTCCCAGGGGCTTGGGGGAAGGGGCAAGGGGAACCAACATGAACATGAAAACCATGTTGCCTGTTGTGATGTGAACAGCAAAATCCTTTGTGTCTGAATCAGGAGTCTCATGTCTCTTGCCAGCATCTATGAGACTGACTTGTTAGTAGCAGAAAATCTCATACTCATCACAGTCCTTGACAGAATTGTTGAGAGCAATTTGAATATCTATGAATATTTAAAATCCTTTGATAATGCAGTTTCACACTTAGAAAGCTATCATGCAACAAAAGTCATGTAAGTATCTTCAAATGCAAAATACAAAGCTGTATATTTCAGGGCACTGTCTGATAGTACGAAATAAAAGAGAATCTAAACATCCACCAGTAGGAATATACTTATTTAATGATAAGCATCTATATTCTGACTATAATTCAGCAACTGGAAGTCAGGGAGCTCTTTATGTGATGACATAGGACTATTTTCATGATTTATTTTTCATGGGAAAAAGCCAGTTATCCTACGATAGTGTGAGCAATGAACTTATTTTCTTAATTGTTTATTCATTCATCAAATATTTACTGAACATCTACTATGTGCCAAGACAGGTGGTGATATATTTTAGGCAACAGTAAGAATATCTCTATATTAATATTGTGAGGACATCAGAGAATAAACAATGAAAACAATAAGTCATTGCTGTGAAGGAAATATTTAAAATAATGTGATAGAAGGTGAGGAAAGCTGCTTTAGTTGAGGTGGAAGAGAAAATCAGTAGTTTCAGAAAGAGGTTCTGAAGAGGTAGCAACTGAATCAAAACCTCAAGTTTGAGAATAAGCTAGCTAAGCAATGACCTGAAGGAGGAACGTTCAACTCAGTGAACCAAAGCAGGTAAAGATTTCCTATGTTTGAGGACCAGAAAGGAATCCATGATGGCTAGATGATACTGATGAGAAGGGAGGGTAGTAACAGTGAGGGCCATAAGATTTGGATGCAGCAGAAAACTGAGACAGGATAGTTAACATGTCCCTAGGTAGATAGGGAGGTCCCTGGTGGAATAAACAAAGACAGCCATATCCTGAAACTCCAGGGTTTGAAATCACTCCTTCGCTCCAGGACATACTGTAACAAGGCCTTGAGGTTAATCATAAAATTCCTTTTGGCCTGACAATTGGAAGAGATCTGATAGATAAGAGTGGGTTACTTTGCTAATTCCTTTAAGATGGGCAAGCAGAACAAACCTGGTAGACGGATTTCATTAGAAAGTGCCAGTTCCCTTCTTCAAACAGTTCCCTTCTTCAAACAGCTCCCCTTCCCCACACAGACAAGGGAAGGTATAAAAGTAAGAGCTTTTGCCTCAGTCACGGGGCACCCCCGTTCAGGACCCCCTCCGGCTCGGGAGCTCTGACTCTTTGCTTTCAATAAACTATCCTCTTTTTAAAACTCTTTGCCTCTCCTGGGTCCGTGTTTCCATTCTTTGGTCTCACAAGACACAATCCCAGCCGACACCCAGAAACTGCCGGCAGATCCAACATCATCTACATCTTTTGGGGACTCAGAGGAAAAATATTCCTACATCAAAACCACTTTAGGGCAGTGTTGGGATCTGGTTTTCTTATTTAGGAGATCATTCTGACTGCTGTGTAGAGAACAGAATTTAAGGTATTTTCTCTTTCTCCCTCTTTCTCTGTTTATATGTATACATATATATGTATATGCACACACATACATATATGTATACACATATACATGCATATAGGTATATGCATATGCATACATACATATAAACATATATGTATGTATTTTATGTACAAATTTTAAAATATTAACCAAGTAACAGTTTATTGGTTTGAGAGGAGAACTGGGAGAACTTTAATACTTTATTGTTTCACAAAAATGTAAGGAAACACATTTTGAATGTTAATAGGAAAAAATGGGAAAGGCCAGAATTTCTGGAGCCAGGTTATACACAAGACCAAGGTATAATTTTCCTCCCACAGATAATATTAAATTATCTTTAAATTTTTGAGCCTATTATTTATTTCTTTATCACCAAAGATGACAAAATTAGCATTGTTTAGAAAATAGCCATGTGTGTATACATCCATGTATATATTAACAAGCAGCCATTAGTTCCTGGCATGTGAATATTAATTGTCATGTCCAAAAAGAGATTAGATGAGAAAAAATAAACCACAAAGAATATAGTCATGCAACCTTGCTCTAGAGGAGTTAATGAATTGGAAACTGAAATAAAAGCAGAGGCATAAAATAACCTGGTCAAGGAAATACTTATGAGATCATCTGATATGCTCAGGCAAAGACTTTAAGGGTTTTGTTCTTTTGTTGTTTTTGGTTTATATACCACATATCAGTGAAATCACATGGGTTGCAAAATGGAAATCCAACATTTTTCCTACTATCAGTAAACAAAGAAATCAGACTGTATTTTCATTCATAAGTACATAATTCTAGCAATTCACTTTTATAGCCATTTCTCACTAAGCCATCTTTCATTTTGATAACATAATTATAGTGGAACACAAAATTCCTACTTATGCTGACACTTCATTTAAGCTTCTACAAGGTTTCTGTTCAGAGTGTACTTTATTCTTGACCTAAGCATTGCATGGCTATTGATAGCTACCCTAGGAGAAGTCTCACTAATCTATTTACTTAGATTTCATTATCATAGTCACAGTCATGGACACAGCATCTCCTACTTTAATTCTCACACTGAATTAGTGACTCATCCAGGATAAAATGCCACTTTTTTAAAGCAATGGATTAAAAAAAAAAGAACTAATATAAAAGTAAATTGGTTAATCACCAAAGCTTGAATATGTTTAACCAAAATATGTGGGGGCTTTTGGCCAGCTCACTGCTAAAAGCAGATAACTCCATTGGCCTTCACTGATTTTGTATTTTCTTATGATGTGGAAAGTGAGGGCTAACTACATGGTGTGATCAAACAATATGGTGAATGTTCAAATTTAAATATATATATATTTCATATAATATATATATATATATATATATAATATAATATAAATATATATAAATATATATATATATATATATATATATATATATATATATATATATTACAGTAAAAAACAAATTGCCATTAATCATCCCTCAAAACACTCCCCCCCCATTTGGAACACACTTATCCCGTCATTCTTGCCACTTTCTGAAGCAGTTCTGGAAGTCCACTTTCGTGAGTGTCTTTAGTTGCACTGTCATGGTTGCCTCAATGTCCTGAATCATTTTGAATTCGGGAAAGAGCCAGAAGTTGCTCCGTGCCAGATCTGGTGAATAAGGTGATGAGGACACACCGTAATTTTTTTTTTGACAGAAATTGCCGTATACTTGAAGAGATGTGTGACATGGAGCGTTGTCATGATGAAGGATGATTTACGACACACTTTGAAACACACTTTATGTCAACCATAGCTCACACCCAACTGACTGCATCGGACAAGTTGAAAGTTGTCACACACTGTTACTAAGGTTCAACATGTCACCTCCCATATTGAAGATCACTGCCTTTCCATTGGATGGCACGTGGCAGCAGCATTCACCATATTTTGTGATCACAATGGAAAAGTTCCATGTTGCTTATTGCTTCTGGTACAGCAATTTCTGTCAAATAAAAACATGGTGTGTCCTTATTCACCTTATTCAACAGATATGGCACCATGTGACTTCTCGCTCTTCCCCAAAGTCAAAATGATTCAGGACATCGAGGCAGCCATGACAGCACAACTAAAGACCCTAATGAAGTAGGACTTCCAGAACTGCTTCAGAAAGTGGCAAGAAAAATGGGATGAGGTGTTTGAAGCAAAAGGGAGTACTTTGAGGGGGATTAATGGCAGTGTGTCTCCTACTGTAATAATTTTTTTTTTTTTTAAACATTTACCGTACTGTTTGATCATACTTTGTATATTGAGGACCTGTAGTAATAACTGTGGGAGTCTTGGAATTTACTCAGAGATTTGTTAGAAAAGCTACCAAACATTTTCTATGTGCCAGACACTGTACAGAATGAATGAAATATATTTTTATTTGACTCTTTTCTAGTGACCAATCATCTTTTATTTGGTTTTCCACTATGTTAGATATGCTCCACTTATTTTTTCAAAATTTATAAGTCCTCAAAAAGTAACATAAAATTATATATCCTTCAAGGATTTACATTTGACTTTTGCTCGGTGTTTGGAATTCATAGCAATTGGTGTTGCATTTGAATAACATATTACCTGTTTTTTCAGGCATAGTGATTTATAATAGTGCTTGGGAAGGTTTGACATGCTTAACAATGATGAATTAGGTAAAATATGTATCAATCACAAGATTTTGCCCAACCTACCTTTTGAAGTGAAGGCCAAGTTCTCTTTGCTGAGACTACAAAGGAAGGAGCAGGTGAATAAACTATAAGATGAACAGGAGCGCTGTCCTCAGACTTGCAAAGCTTTTATACATATCGTGACTGATGCACCTGTACCCTGTTTGCCTCAATGCATGTCTGCTCCACATTGTTGTGTTTCTTGCTGGATTGTAGCAGGCTACAAATTGGAGCAGGCTGACAATTTGTTCACTTTCCCAGGGCAGGACGAAAAAAACCATGGCTTTTTTCATTAAAGATTTTACTGATACTCCTGTCTCCCTGAAGAATTATGGCTCAGAATAGCCTACAATATTTTTGTTGACCTTCTAGGAGGATATACACACTTACCTGGATTTCTCTTGACTGAAGTCATGAATGTCCTTTGAACTCATGTATCAGAAATCATTTATTTAGAGGGTTGTAAGTGGATTCTCCTATAGGGTCTAAAAAGCTTTGTGGTATCATAAAACCTTCCTCTTTTTATCCCCCACTATTGATGCCAGGAGGTTAACCTTCATAAAGGACTCCTTCTCCATGAGCTTGTCAACTCAGAGCAAAGATAGGTGGTCTTGACTTTGCCTTGTACAACCCTAGAAGCCCCACATGCACGGGGGTTATTGTAGCAAGTTCAGGACAATTTCTATGAAACAACGCATCTTAAACTTTTGAGTGCTTTGGGATCACCTGGGGTACCTACTACAACTACTCATTTTGGAATCATTGCCACGAGATTTAATGATTCCATAAATCTAGGGGGGGCACCTTAGAAGTGACATGGTAATAAGCACCCATGATCATTATGGTATAGGTGGTATTGAGTTCACATTTTGAAGAAGACTACAATGTGATGTCAACACTGGTTTCTGAACTGACAAACGTGAGTGAATTTCTAGCCCCGCAACTTAGTAAGAGCATGACCTTGTACATGTTAATCTTACTAACAAAAATCACTTTGGAATTAGATAGACCAACATTTGTAACCTAACTTTCACACTTCTCATTGATTTGTAATGCTACTTAATTTAATCAAATCCATAATGACAAATAGTATAGAAAGAAGGAACAGGTCATTCTAGGGAAACTTAGAAGTGAAGAGTCACTAGGAAGAGGCACATAGCTACCCAGATCTCCTGGCTTGCTGCAGTGATGCATTTTGGGGCTGGGGCTTGCTAGACCAGTTGTGGCTGTGGTCCAGGGGAGGTACCCTTTGGTCTGTTGCTCTCTCTTTAATGGAATGAGCATGAGAATGACCTCAAAAGTGGGTGACACAATGCTCCATGAGTTCACCTGATGTTGTGTGTAATTACACTGTAGTAACAGCTTACATGCCACTTGTTTAGGGAGAGTAATAATAAATGCTACCTTCTCAGTATTTGGAGACCTAGGGAGCACTTGTAGGAAAATGTCACATCTCCCAGGGCAAAGGAATTGTTTTTGGTTCCATCAACTAATTTCTGGACAATTCAGAGATAGCTACCAGGGAACTTTGCAAATTGATTTCAAATATCTCATAGGGCTTCTGTGACTATTAAGTGGGATAATATATGAAAAGACTTAGTTTTTAATCCACAGTAAAAGTATTGGCATCTCTATCATTAGTTAGGCTTTTTCCCTCTTGTGCATGCTACAGGGTCAAGGGCCCTTACCTGTATGTTTTATACTCCTCAGTCCAAAATTGGCTAATTGGTTATATTATAATTGTTTTTGTGGGTGTTTTTATTATTATTTACCCCATCCATCTGAGTTGAAACATTATTGTAGATTCTGTTTTTATTCTCCTGAGCAAAGTTCAGTCTAAGCAAGAACTACTTTTTTCTCTTCTGAATCTTAGGTTGAAGTTCACTATAATTGTAACAATTTGCCATAGATGTTTCCACATTCAAATTTTTGGAAACATTATATGAATAGCTGAATCACTACACTGCCTTTCCAGGGAAAGAAAGGGCTGAAATTCATGAATCTTGATTATTTAAAATATTGCTATTTCTAGGACTTGCTCGGAAACTGTTTTAATATATCACATATTATTAATTAATGTTTACAAACCTCTGTACATGAGGCTTTGTGAGCTTATGTAGAATTATTATAATATATACTATTAATGTAATACAAAATCTTAATATTGTAAATTCAAATTTCAATAATGTTGTAATATATATATATATATATATATATATATATGAATGCACCATATAAATATATCTGCTGCAATAAGGAATGTGTCACTTTGTCAGAGTACAACTTTAAAGATTATTAAATAAAGCTGTATATGTCTCATTGTTTAAAAAAACAAAAATGTTACATCTCTCTCTCTCTCTCTCTCTCTCTCTATATATATATATATATATATATATATATATATATATTATATAGTCTGACAATTAAGTTTGTGAACTTGCCACAGTGTGCACTTCCATTGGCAGCACTGTACAAACTGCTTGGTAAGGTTTCATAACCTTGGTGTATCAGTGTCTCACAGCTGTGTTCGTGTCGACCTGTGGCGGTGTCTTGCTGAGTGGCATTCATTATTGCTAGTGTGTGTTTTTGTATGCCATCAAGAGAATGTCTGAGCTTGAATTAGAGCAATGATCAAACATTAAATTTCTTGTTAAACTTGGCAAGAGTGGAAGCGAAATTAGGGGCAGGGTAGTCCAAGTTTATGGAGAAAATGTTGTGAAAAAAATGGCAGTGTACAAATGGATTAAATGTTTTTCTGAGGGGAGAAAATGTATCACTAATGAAGAGAGGTCAGGGTGGCCAGTAACAAGCAGAAGAGATGAAATCATTGCAAAAAAATTGTTGAATTGTGTGTCAAAATCGTCAGCTGACTATGAGTAGTAGAGCAGGCCAAGTAAACATCGACAGAGAAACAGTTAAGATAATCTTAACTGAAAATCTTGGTATGAGAAAAGTGTGTGCAAAAATGGTACCAAAGGAGCTCACCGATAAACAAAAGCAAAGGAGAGTGGAAGTTTGCCAAGCTCTTACGGAGAGGCAAGGCGATGTTTTGGGCCAGGTTGTCATTGGTGATGAAACATGGGTGTACCAATACGACCCTAAAACAAAGTGTCAAAGTGCATAATGGAAGTCAGACAATTCTCCAAGATCAAAAAAGTTCTGCCAGTCCAAATCAAGAGTCAAAATGAAGTTGCTAACCATTTTTAATATCAGAAGGATTAGTCATTATGAATTGGTACCAACTGGACAAATAGTTAACCAAGTTTGCTATTTGGAAGTGCTGAAAAGGATGCCTGAAAAAGTTAGGCGAAACGACTTGAACTATTTGCAAACAATTCATGGCTCTTGCATCACATCATTGTACTTGCTCACATGGCACTGTCTGTGAGGGAGTTTTAGCCAGAAAACAAATAACTGTCTTAGAATACCCTCCCTACTCACCTGATGTGGCCCCTAATGACTTCTTTCTGTACATGGAGAGAAAGGAAATATTGAAAGGAAGACATTTTGATGTTATTCAGGACATCAAGCATAATATGATGACAGCACTGATGGCCATTCCAGAAAAAGAGTTCCAAATTGCTTCGAAGGGTGCACTGGGCACTGGCATCAGTGCATAGCATCCCAAGGGGAGTACTTTGGAGGTGACTGTAGTCAACAATGAGGTATGTAGCTCTTTTTCTAGAATGAGTTCACAAACTTAATTGTCACACCTACTGTGTGTGTGTGTGTGTGTGTGTGTGTGTGTGTGTGTGGAGAGAGAGAGGGAGAGAAAGAGAGAGAGAGAGAGAGAGAGAGAGAGAGAGAGAATATATACACATTTTAAGAAAGGAAAAAACTGTATTACAATTGTAATACTCAATATTTGCTAATAACAAAGGATGAATACAAGTCACATTTGACTTCTGCAATTACAAGAGGTGATCAAAGTGGTTACCATGAACATCCAGACACTCCTTATTATGGCAAACTACTGCTTGAGCAACATTGATCAAAGTGTCAACTTGTATACATTATTTTTGGATATATATATCTCCAAAACAAAGCTTGCCATGTTACCATTTGTGCATTTTCATTATCCACAAAGAATCAGGAAGAAGGGAATATTGAACACTTTACTATTCACTAGTACAGCTACATAGTTATAACATGAGTGCTGTATTATAAGTTATTTTGTCTTCAGTGCCTGAATATCTTATTGTTTAAGGGGCCATAGCTAAAATTTATGACATCATTCTGAAGTCTCTTTCATTTTATCTCAGAGGATTTATTCAATATTTTAGGGTAATTATCAAAGGCTCTATTTTTCTAACCCATTGACTATCTTCTCAGAAAACACCAAATCCATACTTATAGTAAAAATGATGGAGTAAGCAGACTCTGTGCTTAACTCTACAACCACATCAAAATCATAACTAAATTGTAGATTAGCCACCATTGAGAAACACTCAAAGACGAGCCGAACAGAATTCCTATAACTAAGGATTTAAAGAAGCTACATCAAGATTTGCAGGTAGGGCAGAGATGGGAATAGGCAAGTTCCAAACCCACAGTGTGGTGGTTAAGAACTGACAGGGGTATATCAATTGCAGAAGCCCCCCTGAGGAATGAGTGGTCCCAGACTCACACTGGGCTCCCCATTATGGGGAACCAGTGCCTGTAAGGCGAGTTCCCATAATATCTTGTTATAAAAATCAGCATGGATTGTGTCCCAGAGAGACAAAAGTCCTTGAGCTGCTTTTAAAGGGACAACGCACAAGCTCACTCACTTTAAATTCCAGCACAGGGACGGCAGCTCAAAAAGTACCAGGGGTATACAGAAAAGAGCTACATTGACTAACATCAGAACTTGGGCTGGAAGGGCACTGGTCAGGGAAACTCTGGGGACAAAAGTGGTGTAAGGCCACCCTTGCTCCTTTGTAGAGTAACAAGCCAGCCCAGTGTAGGCAAGTACCAAATCTGTGTTCTTCATTAACCTGGTTAACACTGTTGGCCGACCCTGGTGATTCCCTGAGACTCACACCACCCAACTTGCTCACCAGGTCTGAACCTCTTCCAGTGGCTCCTCCACACAAATAGCCTGCCTCAGCTCATGCTGTGGACATTCCTAAAACTTTTCCAAAGTGCACAAGTCCCAAACAAGCAGTGGCCAACCAGGCAGGCCTTGCAATTCTTAAGTGGCGCCATGTCCAACACAAACAGTGAACAGTCTCAATTCGCATTGTAACTCCCAACAGTTGGCCCCAAGCATAGAATAATTGGTGGCTAGTCTTGAACTGGAATTCAGCTTCAACAAAGTGGTCCCCAGCTTAGCACAAGTGACAGCTGAATTTGGTCTGTACTGGGGCACTTCTGAAAAAACTCCAGACCTAACACACTTGGTGGTTGCCTTCAGACCATACCAGGGCACCACACAACCAGCTCCAAAAATGACACACGTGAAAGGTAGACTTGACTTGTACCAGAGCCTTGCTAAAGTGACTCCAGTTCTGTGGAATCAGCCCCCACACAGCAACTCATCTGCTGTGGTCATAACCAGTCCTCACAATCAGTATGCTAGAGGATCCACCACTGATGTGCCAATAGTAATTGAGTCCCAACTACAACAGGAGGAGACACAAAATTCAAACTGCTGACACCTCTTGAACACCTTAATCAGGTGACCAGAAGATAATGGGATACACTCTAAATAAGGCTTTTCTGTCATGACAGGGAGACATAGAAGATCTATCTAATACATAGAAAGAAACACAGAAAGTCAGCCAAAATTAGAAGACAAAAAACCATGCCCCAAATGAAAGAACAGAACAAAATTCCAGAAAAAAAATCACTAAACAAAATGGAGACAAGCAATATACCAGGTACAGAGTCAAAACACTGGTTATAAGGATGCTCAATGAGCTTAGGGAAAGAATAGATAAATTCAGTGAGAGCTTCAAAAAAGATAGAGAGAACATTTTAAAAAATGAGATATACAACATAAAAAGAACCAGTCAGAAATGAAGAATACAATAATTGAGATGAGAAATACACTACAGGGAAACAATATCAAGTTAACTGAAGCAGGGGACTGAATAAGCAATCTGGAAGACAAAGTACAGAAAACAGCCAATCAGAAAAGCAAATAAAAAAATAGAAAGAAAGGAAGAAAGAAATAAAGGAAGGAAGGAAAGAAGGAAGGAAGGAAGGAAGGAAGGAAGGAAGGAAGGAAGGAAGGAAGAAGGAAAGGAAGACAGAAAGTTTAAGGCTTCTTTGGTACAATATCAAGCGTAACAATAATCACATCACAGGGGTATGAGAAGAAGAATGGTGAAAGCAAGGAATTGAAACCTTTTGAAGAAACAATGATAGAAAACTTCCCTAACCTGGCAAAGGAAATAGATATACAAGCCCAGGGAGCACAGAGTCCCAAACAAGCTGAACCCAAAGAGGCCCACATGAACATACATCGTAATTAAAATGCCAAAGTTTAAAGAAAAAGAATCTTAAAAGCAGGAAAAGAAAAGCAGTTAGTTACCTCCCATAATACTGTCAGATAATCTCTCAACAGAAATTTTGCAGGCAAGAAGGTATTGGCACGAAATATTCAAAGTTATGAAGCAAGAACCTACAACAAAGATTACTCTATCCAGCAAAGCTATCATTTAGAATCAAAGGACAGATAAAGATCTTCTCAGACAAGAAAAAGCTAAAGGAGTTCATCATTACCAAACTTGTAATACAAAGAATCATAGAGGGATTTATTTATTATGAAAAAAAGTCAATAATACAATGATAACAATTACATATCAAAAATTACCTTAAATGTAAATGGATTAAATACTGCAATGAAAAAAACATAGGATGGCTGAATGGATAAGGAAACAAAATATTTGCATATGCTGCCTACAAGAGGCTCACTTTAGATTGAAAGACATACACAGACTGAAAGTAAAGGGATAGAAAAAGATATTTCATGTAAATTGAAACATACAAGCAAACAAAAAAGCTGGGGTAACAATACTTATACCAGATAAAATAGACTTTCAAACAAAGATTATAACAAGAGACAAAGAAAGGCCCAGAAATCCCACTTCTGGGTACTTATTCAAAGAAACCCAAAATGCTACTTCAAGGGGATGTGCACATCCATATGTTCACTGCATTTCCAATGGCCAAGATGTGAAGGCAGCCTGCGTGTCTGCTGATGGATTCATGGATAAATAGTAAGTAGTACATATATGCAATAGGATATTGCTTGGCTATGAAAGGGAATGGGTTCTTGCCATCTGCGGTGGCATGGATGAACCTTGAGGGTATCATGCTGAGTAGAATATGTCAGACAGAGAAAGACAGATGCAATGTGATTTTGCTTATATGTGGAACCTAAAGAACAAAATAAACAAGCAAAGAAAACAGAAACAAATTCATATATATAGAGAACATTCTGATGGTTGCCAGATGGGAGGGGCATTGGAGGTGGGTGAAAGAGAGAAAGGAATTAAGAAGTACAAAATGGTTGTTATACACCAGTCATGGAGATGCAGGGTATAGCACAAGAAATATAGTAAATAATATTGCAATAACAATGTATGTTCTCAAATGAGTACTAGATTTATTAGGGTGATAGATGGAAGGGACATTAGGAAGCAGGGTAAAAGAAGTGGAGTAATTAAAAAGTACAAATTGGTAGTTACAAAATAATCAAAATATTAAAGTAAAGAATAGGGAATATAGTCAATAATATGGCAATAACTATGCATAGTGTCAGGTGGGTCCTACACTAGTCAGAAGAATCACTTATTAAATTATATAAATATCTAACCACTATGCTGCATGCTTGAAATTAATATAAAATAATATTGAATGTCAATTGTAATTGAAAAAATTAAAAGATGGGGGAAAAAGTGAAGGGGAATAAAAAGTTCAAATTCCCAGGTATAAAACAAATAAGTCATGGGGATGTAATGTACAGCATAGGGAATATAATTTATATATCGTGATACTGTGGTACAATATCAGAATATCAGAAGGATGCTGGACTTCCTATAGTGATCACATTTTTAGTTATATAAATGTTTAATAACTATTGTGTTCATCTGAAACAAATATAATATTTTATGTTAGCTATATTTTAATTAAAATGTTTAAAAAATTGAATTCAAAAATAGACTCGTCACAGCATTTTATTGTTTATTTTTTAACACATTTTAACCAAAAGTAGCAAAATGTACATACGTTTAAAGTGTACATGGAACATTTTTCAGGACTGACAGATGTTAAGCCCCAAAACAAGTCTCGATAATTTAGGAAGATTGAAATCATTCCAAGCATCTTCTTTGATCACAACAGTATGAAATCAATTACAAGATAACTGAAGAAACATACAAACACACATGGAGGCTAAATAGCATGCTAAACAATGAATAGGTCAACAACAAGATCAAGGAAGAAATCAAAAGATATATTGAAAAAATGGATAGGTGGTCATCAAAATGGTGGCGTGAGGTGAGCCTCTGTAAAGCTAACCAGGAATTTACAACTATTCGAACAACTATAACTCAACAAAGGATGCCCTTCACAGCAGACAGCCAAGACTTAGAGGCCCACTAATGAATTCACCTAAAGGTGGGCGAATCCCGCGAGCGGGGTAGGAAGGAAGGAAGAAGTGCGGAGACGGAGCCACGGGGGGTGCAGGACACAGACCTAGCTCAGTGCTCCAAGCTCGCTGCATCCTGGAACTACCGCAGCTGCGGGAGAGGGAAGAACTCGGACTGCTAAGGCTCTGTTTATGGCCCACAGGGTTGAGGGGACAGCATATAACACGGCTGAACCCAACACTCACGGCAGAGACCTCGGAGAAAAGACTGAGGGAAGAAGGCTGAAAACGGTGGTTTAAACCCTCACTGCCGAGCAGAGAACGGAAGCCTTAGGCACTGAGACGAGCCGCCCCCTCCCTACCCTGCCAGAGCTCGCCCCATCCCCACCTGCCCAGTGCTAGAAGTGGAACAGTAGCAGTGTCAGAACAAAAGAACAGAATATTTGCTGTTCTGAGAACTGTGTAGCACAGACAAAGATTCGCAGCCCAACTAGATCTGGCAAAGGGGAGGGAGCTGTGGAAGCAGGATGGGCTGTGGTCACCGCTATTGCTCTGGGCCACCTCTCACAACTCACCCCGCCCCTTGCCCCACCTATCTGGGCAGATCCCTGCAGGAGTAAACAGAACTGCTGAAACATACGGACTCTGAGTCTGGTGCAGGAAGAGATTTGGAACTTGAAAAGCTCTCTGCATACCCACACGAACACTCCACCCTGTGACCCAGGCGAACTATTAACAGAGGAGAAGCCTGTCTCCCAGGGAATCTCCCCATTGTGTGAGAAGCTGGAATAGTGCAGAGATAACATAGCACTACCGTGTGAGAGAGAAAAAAAAAGGCTGCAGTCGGAGAGAAAATAAAACATTCTACCAACAAGTACTGAAAAACAAAAGAAAGACCTCTTATTATCAAACTCCTGTAGATGTCTAGGAAGAGAAATAATAAATCAGTAATTGCCATGAATAACCAAGGCAACAAGACAGCTCAGAAAGAAAGTGAAAAGTCTCCAGAAAAGGAACTTAAAGATATGGAAATATGAGACTTAAGTGACAGAGAATTCAAGATTGCAGTTCTGAAAAAACTCAACAAGATGCAAGAAAACACAGAAAGGCAGTTTACTCAGAAACACAATCAAAGAACAACATGAGCATTTTATGAAAGAGATTGAAATTTTTAAACAGAACCAAATAGAATTTCTGGAGATTAAGAACCAATAGAAGAAATCAAGAATGAAATAACCAGCTTAGGTAGTAGAGTTGACCAGGTGGAAGAAAGAATCAGTGACATCGAAGATAGAAACATGGAAATTACACAGATGGAAGAAGAAAGAGACTTAAAAGAAACGAAAGAACTCTACAAGAACTTTCTGACTCCATCAGAAAGAGCAATATAAGAATAATGGGCATACCAGGAGGAGAAGAAAGAGAGAAGGGAACAGAGAATATATTCAAACAAATAGTCGATGAGAACTTCCCAAACTTGTGGAAAGAACTAGATCCTCGAATGCAAGAAGCAAATAGAACACTCAATTACCTCAATCCCAACAGGCCTTTTCCAAGGCACATTGTATAGAAGGTATCTAAAATCAACGACAAAGAAAGAATCCTCAAGGCAGCCAGGGAAAAGAAGACGGTAACTTACAAAGGAAAGCCCATTAGATTATCATCAGATTTTTCAGCAGAAACTCTACAAGCCAGGAGGGAGTGGAAACAAATATTCAAACTATTGAAAGAGAGAAATCATGAGCCAAGAATAATATATCCAGCAAAGATATCCTTTAAATATGAAGGAGGAATAAAGACCTTTCCAGACATACAGAAGCTGAGGGAATTTTCTAATACACGACCTGAACTACAAGAAATACTAAAGGAAGCTATTCAACTACCATCAACAGGGACAATTTGTAGCAATACAAAACATAAAAAAGGGGAGAGTGAAGGCCTGAACCAAAATATGGGAATGGAGAAAGTAAGCATGATGAAGAAAATGGAATACTCTAAATATCAAACTTTCTTTTACATAAACTTAAGGGTAACCACTCAAAAAAAATCCAGAATTGAAATATGTACTGTAATAAAAGAAGAAACAGAGGGAAACATCATAGAATACCACCACACAGAAATAATAGACAACAACAAAAAGGCAAAGAAACAATGGAGACACAGACTTACCAGAAAACTAAAGATAGAATGACAGGAAATCCTCACATATCAATAATCTCCCTAAATGTAAATGGACTGAACTCACCAATAAAAAGTCAGACAGAAAAAGCAGAGAACCATATGATTTCACTGATATGTGGTACATAAACCAAAAACAACAAAAGAACAAGACAAACAAATGAGAAACAAAACCTCATAGACACAGACAATAGTTTAGTGGTTACCAGAGGGTAAGGAGGGTGGGGGGTAGGAGATGAGGGTAAGGGGGATCGAATATATGGTGATGGAAGGCGAACTGACTCTGGGTGGTGAACACACAATGGAATTTATAGATGATGTAATACAGAATTGTACATCTGAAATCTATGTAATTTCACTAACAATTGTCACCCCAATAAATTTAAAAAAAAAGTAACAAATTAAAATGAAAGCACAATGACCCAAAATTTATAGAATATAGCCTAAGCATTTCTAAGAGGGAAATTCTTAGCAACAAATTTCCTACCTGAAGAAAAAGAAAAATCTCAAATAAGGAATTCAATTTTATACCTAAAGGAATTAAAAAAAGAAGAACAAAGAAAGCCCTAAGTGGGTGTTAGGAATAAAATAATAAAGATAAACATGGAAATAAATAAAATAGAGCCTAAGAAACCAATATAAAATATTTATGAAAGAAGAGGTGGTTCTTTGAAAATATAAAAAAGTAATACTTATGAATCTCAAACTATTCCAAAAACTTTAAGAGGAGGGAACTCACAAACTCAATTTAGTAGTCCAGCATTATCCTGATACCAAAACCAGAAAAAGACACTAGAATAAAGAGAATTATAGGCTAATACAGCTGATGACATAGATCCAAAAATCTATGACATAATATTAGCAAAAGAAATTCAACAATACATTAAAAAGATTATACACCATGATAAGTCAAATTTGTTCCTAGGATGCAAGCTTGGTTCAACATCCCCAAATGAATGTGATGCATCACATAAACAAAATGAAGGACAAAAATCACTTGATCATATGAATACATGCAGAAAAAACATTCTACAAAATACAAGTCATTTGTGATTAAAAAAAAACAAAAACCCTCAGTAAAGTGGGGGATAGAGAGAACGTAACTCAAACAATAAAGGCCATATATTACAGACTAATACCTAATGTGACATTCAATCATGAAAAACTAATAGTTTTTGATTTAAGATCAGGAACAAGACAAGCATGTCCACATTCACCACTTTTATTCAGCATTGTATTGGAAGTCCTAGCCACAGCAATCAGACACACACACACACACACACACACACACACACACACACACACACATAAATAAATAAATAAATAAATAAATGGCATCTAAATTGAAAAGGAAGAAGTAAAATGGTCATTATTTGCAGATGCTATAATACTATATATAGAGAACACTAATGATTCCACAAAAAACTATTAGAACTAATAAATTAATTCAGTAAAGTAGCAGGATGTGAAATTGATATTCAAAAATTAGTTGAATTTTTATACATCAATGACAAAGTATTAGGAAGGGAAATTAAGAAAACAATCCCATTTGCAATTGCATCAAAAATAATAAAATACCTAAGAATAAATTTAACAAAGGAGGGAAAAGCCTGTATTTGAAAATTATAAGACATTGAAGAAATAAAATGATGAAATTACAAATTAATGCAAGGAATACCATTTTTATGGATAAGAACAATAAACATTGTTAAAAAGTCCATACTTCCCAAAGCAATCTTCAGTTTCAATGCAATCCCTATCAAAGTACCAGTGACATTTTTCACAGAACTAGAACAAATAATCTTAAAATTGATAGAGAATCATAAAAGACCCTTAAAAGCCAAAGCAATATTGAGGTAGTACGCTACCTGGTATGAAACTATACTGCAAGCCCATAGGAATCAAAACATCATGGTACTGGCATAAAAACAGACACACAGATCAATGGAACAGAATTGATAGCCTGTAAATAAACCCACACCTATGAGGTCAATTAATCTATGACAAAGGAGGCAAGAATATACAATGGGGTAAAGACAGTCCATTCAACGAATGGTGTTGTAAAACTGGACAGAGACATGCAAAAAAAAAAATGAAAGTTTTTTATACCATATGAAAGAATAAACTCAAAATAGATTAAAGACTTAAATGTAAATACTGAAACCATAAAACTCCTAGAAAAAAATCATAGGTAGTAAACTCTCTGATATTGTTCTTAGTAATATTTTTTCTGGTATGTCTCCTCAAGCAAGAGAAACAAATTTTCTTTTTCTTTTTTCTAATAAACAAATAAGATTAGGTCAAAGTAAAATGTTTTTGCACAGCAAAGAAAACCAACAACAAAGGAAAAGACAGCCTAATAAATGGGAGAGGATATTGACCAATGATACATCTAATAAGGGGTTAGTATCCAAAATTTATAAAGAATTCATACAACTCATACAATTCATACAACACCAAGAAAACAAACAATTCAATTAAAAAATGGGCAGAGGACTTGAATAGACATCTCTCCAAAGAGGACATACAAATGGCCAATAGACATATGAAAAGATGTTCATCACTAATCATCAGTGAAATGCAAATTAAAACTACAATGAGATATCACCTCACACTTGTCAAGATGGCTATCTCAATAAATCAACAAACAAGTGTTGACAAGGATGGGAAGAAAAGGGAACCCTTGCGCACTGCTGGTGGGAATGCTGGTGGTGCAGCCACTGTGGAAAACAGTTTGGAGTTTCCTCAAAAAAATTAAAAATTGAACTACATTATGACCCAGCAATTTCACCACTGGGTATTTATTGGGAGTAATCCAAAACACTCATTTGAAAAGATATATGTATCCCTATATTCATTGCAGAGTTATTTACAATACTCATAGTCAAGATATGGAAATAAGTGTCCATCAATAGACTAGACGATGGGATAAAGAAGAATTGATACATATATTCAATGAACTATTACTCAGCTATGAAAAAGATATAATATTACCATTTCCTGAAACATGGATGGACACAGAGGTTATTATGCTAAGTGAATAAGTCATACAGAGAAGCACAAATACCATATAATTTGTTTATATGTGGAATGTGAAAAACAAAATAAATGAACAAACAAAACAGGGACAAACTCATAGATACGATGTCAGTTTGAATGTTGCCAGATAGGAGGGAATTTGGAGGGGTCGGTGAAAATGTGAAAGAGATTAAGATGTACAATCACCAATTATAAAATATTCATAAGGATGTAAAGTACAGGATAAGGAATATTGTCAGTCATATTTTAATAACTATGTATGATGTCAGATGGGTGTTAGATCTATCAAGGTGATCACTTTGTAATGTATATAAATCTAATTGATATGGTATACCCTAAATCTAATATAATATTGTGTCTCAAACTGAAAATTATTTTTAAAAAGAAAAAGTTCTGTGTCTAATAATGTTTGGAAAATGCTTGAAGAAATTCTGTAGATTTCTTAGGAAAAACACAAAAAACACTAAATCCTGCTCACGGGAAACAGAGGAAAAGGGATAATGAAGGGAGAATTTCTGGCACTGGAGAAGATCATGGTATCAATCATGATCTTTTTCTCCCCATGTAGAGAAACCATCATATAAAGAAGTAAGTTTCTGCTTACATTGTTGCATATTCGAATACAAAGAGGGAGCACAACCTCAAAACACTTCACTTCCCATCCAAATGGAATCATCTCTAATTATGTGCTATTGCTAAAATCTTGTCTCAGTGCTTCTACTCTCTTACTTTCCCTATTTATTCTTTAACTAGTTATTTTGCTTAAACGAAAGTCTGACCATGTTGCATTCCTTATCAAAAATATTCCATGAATTCCATTTGTTACAGAATATAAGGTTAAACTCTGTAGCATGGAATATATTCCCTCTGACACCAATTATCCCCATGCCCCTTCATGTTCCTTTCATTTTAGTGATAACAAACTACCCACTTTTTTCAAACGTATTATACTTTCGTACTTAGTGTTCTTTCAATTAAAATCAATGTGACCATGCTCCCTACCTTCCTTTTAGGGCCATCTAGTGGTACCTGCTCTGGAGGTTCTCTAACTCTTCCATAGATACTAACTCTCAGTCTCCCGTTGTCCCTCCATATGCTGGCACTTCTACCACATGATTGACGTGATGGAGCAGGCTGTTCGCACACCCCTGTCCCTCCGAGTGCCCTCGCTGGCCTTTAAGCATCTCTAGGAAAGGACTGTGCGTTCTTCACCACACAGCTCCATGCCCTGCAAACCTAAGATGTGGACTTGCATAGACATCAAAGAGAGAAGGAGCATTACATTCAAAACAGTAAATGCTTTCAGAATTCTCACTTCCTCAGAGCTACTAGTGCACCTGGTGCTGTACTGGGAACTGCATACAGAGGAGGGGGAAATGAGAATAAAGGAAAATGAAATAATGCATCAGTCAAGTATATTATATAAATTTTATTCCTTAAAGAACTTGAGAATGATGCTTTGCTTGGATAAAATTAGGCAAAATTATGGTCTTATTTTGTTCATTTGTTTATCTAGACTGCTTTATGGGTGTAATTCATCTTGAAAATGTGATAACTGAGCATTATTATGATATGCAGCAGATATCAATATATGGAGTTCTAGAATCCATCAAGTTCTAGAGTCAGGCATTATAAGGTCAGACAGTGCTTGCGTCTCTAAATTGCTGTGTGGTCTCAGAAGTGTCCTCTAATTTATTTGAATCCCAGTTTCCTCATCTCTAAAGTAAGGACAGAGACAATAATTACCCTAAAATGAAAATAATGCATGCAAGTGCCTAGCACACGAATACTGCCATTTATTATTATTGTTAATGGTTACAGCTACAATGCAAAGTTAATGCACATTTTATTGAGCAGCCATAATGACTTTAGCTTATAGCTTTTGTAATGTTTTTCCTAAAGGGTCTCTCTCTCTCTCTCTCTCTCTCTCTCTCTCTCTCTCCACACACACACACACACACACACACACACACACACACACAATGCCTGCCATATGCAGAAAGAAATTCACTAAAAGTTTGTTAAATATCCAAAGTATCACCATCATTTGTGAATTTATGATTTGAACATTTTCATTATCCAGAAAGAATCAGAGAGCAGGGTTACTGAAGAATTTAGTATCCACCTGACATCTACATCTTCCCATAATCCCATCTCCACGGAACTTTGAGCATCTATATATTTGTGTCAATGCACAATCATTAAGCACAAGATATAATTTATCCATTTTTTTCTCATATCACTTAAGGTGCTGATTGACTTTTATGTGGATATCAATATAAAGTTGATTAAATTGATAATAAACCGCTAATATGAGACTGAAAATGTTCATGAAGTCGGAAACATTTAAAACTTGGCAGCAACTAAACTGTGTTAACTGAAAACTGAGAGGGAAATTATCTTTTTGTCATTTGACGTTTTCAAATCCATTGACCTTTATCTCACTTGCAACAGTATTGTGGTTTTATTTTACGTGCTTTCTCACTCCATCCCAACTGTTTGTTCTTTTGATTTTCAGAGGGCAGGATATGTATGTCTTTAGTTTCCCTGTTGCTCCTTGATATTCATCTTGTCAGAGCAGAGCGAACATTTCTTTAGAGACCCAGGAGGGACATGCATGAGCAGGTAGCGAGTGAGGCATGGGCATCTTAATGTTTGCATATTTCTGTAAGAGGGAAGCGACTACAAGAGGGAATTTTTAAGTGAGGAAAACAAGGGGAAACAGAGTCTATACGAGAGAAGAAAAGGAGGATGGACTCACAAGGGTTGTTGAGACAGAATTGTAACCTAGTAATTCCAGGAAGGTGCACCAAGGTTGTGGAAAGGAACTGTCTTAACAAGCATTATATATGGTGAACAGTGCCAAATACTTCATATCAAAAAGGGTAAACACAACTCCTGCCTGCAAGGAACAGACACTCTATAAACATGAAACACCGGTAAAATCAGGAGCTATCCACAGGGCTCTGGATCCTGGCCCATGCAGTAGTAGTTTCTAGTTGCTTTTTTTCTTTCCCACCTTCAGAACGCTGTGCTCCTATGAAAATTTATTTAATTCAATCCAATGAAAAGGAGCTGGCCTGGCTGGATGCAGGCAGGGCTTGATCGCTATCTACTTGACGGGTCTTGGACCCCCACAGCACGGTAGCCCCAGGGACCTCCCAGGAAACCCTGGGCTTCTGGGGCTCAGAGTGAATGCCACTTTCACAGGATGGGGTGCACACTCCTGGTTCCAGTTGTCCTCTGCCACTTGTCATTCTGCCCCTCTCCTCCCCACGGCCTTATTGGGTAAGAACCATTTTGAATGCTGGCTGTAGCCCAGACGCCGCTTGACTCATGAGCCTCTTCTCATCCTACAATCTTTATAGAATTATCTTGCCTGCCTCACTGAATGTCTTTTATCCTTCAAGATCTTTCAAGATTGCACTCAACAGTCTCTGTTGAACTAAACCTCGCGCCTCCACCCTGAGAGAGCTAACAATGTCTGCTGCTTTCTTCTTTTGTCCAGTGCAGCCCTAGGACCTTGCAAGGCAATTACAGGCTCGTGTGCCACCTTCCTTCCAAGCATTCTGTTTCTCTAGATTAGAGGCTTCTCCAATCTCTCTCCCCATTGGAGGAGTAGGGATTTTTTTATTTTTATTTTTTTCTTTTCTGATGGAAGAAGGTGGGGAGAGACTCATTTGATGGTTCACATTCCACCTATGCAATAGTCTCAAAAGCAGGAACCGTGCACCATTCCCTTTGTACTGTTTCCTGCGTCTAACTTTGGTGAGGAAATCCAGCTCACTGGGCAAAAAAGCATGCAGGCGTCAAGGGCCAGGCCCTGTGTCCCAGAGCAGACTGGGGAGCTCACCTTCTTCCTTTTACTCTCCGTTCTGCTAGTTCCTGGTAAGTAGTGGTAACTGAGACTATGAATCAGTGTATTCCCTAATTTTGTGGATAGAACTTTTTCTGAAGTAGTGCCCAAAGACTGGACTTGGGGGCAAGAAAGCTGAAACCCTCATTTTGGTGTCATATCCAAACACCATTTTCTAATCCAACTTTACCAGAGAACCCTGCACATTGGGAGTTACAGGGCATCAATCAACACTTTCAGACAGCTTTTGCTGAACTGAAGTCCCAGTTGGCTCTTTTGGTTGTTTTCAGTTCATCAGATGCTTCAGGAGAGTGTAGGTAAGTGGTTAGGTCCTGCAACCTCCAACGTCTATAATCTACTGTATGTACATAACAGCAAAAGCCGAAATATGTTACACACTTATATCTTTATCCCATATCCCATAAGTGCTATGAATTATTTATCAATTCAAGTTGTAAAGCAAAAGTATTATCCCTTGAGAGGCCTAGCAATTTGTTATAGCACATAGTAGATACCCAGCAAATATTTTTTCACTGGTTCATTGATTGATTGAAACAAGAAGAGATCACTGACCCTGTTTACAATTTCCTGAAGTCGCTATGTATGTGTGTGTGTGTGTGTGTGTGTGTGTGTGTTTCTGTAGTCTGAGAGAAACCATGAACACATTAACAGTCACGTGCTACATAATGACATTTTGGTCAATTGTGGACGGCGTATATAACAGTAGTCCCACAAGATTCTAATGAAGCTGAAAAAGTCCTATCATCTGGTGATGTTGTAGCCGTCCTAACATTGTAGTGCAAGGCATTACTCACATGTTTGTGGTGATGCTGTGTAAACAAACCTACTGTGCTGCCAGTCATATAAAAGTATAGTACATACCATTATGTATAGTACATAATACTTAATAATGAAAATAAATTGTTCTGTTACTGGTTTACATACTTACCATATTGTACTATTTATAATTATTTTAGAAAGTACAATTTCTATTGAAACAATGTTTGCTGTAAAAGTGTATGCCATGTTATACCAGCAGCAGCTTCATACATGTCATGTTTACTGTCCCTTGATAACATTACTTTCCCTTGTGTCTGATTTAATCTCATGTTGTTCTATAAATTAGTGCAGCCTAAGTGTACAGTGTTTATAGTCTACAGTATTGCACAGTTATGTCCCAGGCATTCACAGTCACTCCCCACTCACACACTGAGTCACCCAAACAACTTCCAGTCCTGCAAGCTCTATTCATGGCATGTACCCTATACAGGTGGACCATTTTTTACCATATCTTTTCTATGTTTAGATATGCTTACATCCACAAATACTTACCACTATGTTGTAATTGCTTATAGTATTTAGTATAGTAACATGTTGCTTAGATTTGTAGCCTAGGAGAAATATACCATATAGCCTCGGTGTGTAGTAGACTACACCACACTTAGTAGGTCTACGTAAGGACTAAATACATCTAGTACGTTTTTTTAAGTATACTCTATGATGTTTGCACAATTATGAAGTCACCTAATGATACATTTCTCAGAACATATACCTGTCATTAAGTGGCACATGGCTGTGTATACATTTCAAATTGTCTACATTAATTTTCCATGTACAGCTTGAGCCTTCCTAATCTCATCTAGCTGGGGAAATATGATAGAATGTATGGCACAGTGTTAAGTCTTCAGCTGGGCTCCACAGGGCAATACATTGTAGGTTCACAGCACAAGCTCTGTGTCCTCTCGGCTTAAATCCAGCTCTACTAGCCATGTGATGTTGGGCAAGTTACTCACCTCATTAAGTTTAAATGAGATAAGGGTGACAAAGTACATAGAATAATGGATAGCACTCAGTAAATGTTAACTAATACTGTCATGAATGTTGATGTCATTTTTATTTGAATTTCTAATTCAATTTTTTTCATATATAATATTTGGATTGTCTCATTGTCAGCCTTAATATAATATTGTACTACAAATGTAGGCAACAATCATAAAACTTTTTAATGAATGAGCCAATTCTGCATCTCTAATGCTGTTCTCTCTTTTATCAACACACTTTCTTTAAATGTGTGGTCAAAAAATTTTGCAGATATCCTGCTCTTATTTATCCAGAGCCATGGAAATGAGTTACATTATGTGCTGAAGTATTATTCTGTATAGATGTCAGAGAGAGGGCATTCTATTGAAGCTAATGGTCTTCACTAATAGTGAAAGATACATGCCCCATGTTCCTGAAGGAACAGCTCCTACAGCAGAATAAGAGCTGTTCATCAGCTAAACCTTTTAGGTAGCATTTAATTTGAGAAGTGGGAGAAATGAAATGAAATTATTCTAGGACCGGCAATGAAAATCTTATTGTAGGTAATGGAATGAAATATTGATTTATTAGGTTGGTGAAAAAGTAATTGTGGTTTTTGCAATTATTTTTAACCTGTTAGGCTGCAATTACTTTTGCACCAACCTAATAACTTGGGGGTGCATAGAGATTGACTTATGTTATGTTTCTGTAGCATCGGCAAAAAACACAGGGTAACTCTAAGGCATTATCTCCACTTACTACTATTGGAGGATACCAATAGCAAGAAGATACCATTTAAAAGAAATGTTAGTGAAAAGGAATTATGGCCACGGACTGTGGAATAAAGAACTGCTTGTAAGAGTCTGAAGATGTGAGAACTGGTTGTAATTCTGGATGAGAAGCTTAATATTTCTGGATCTCAACTACTCATGTAAAAATTTAAATTTTCTGCTTGAATTGTGGCTATTAAGATAGATGTCAGCTTAAATATTTTATAATTATTTATAATTCTAAAATTCTAAATTTTTAAAATAATTATAGAAATATCCAATTTAAGGTTAAGGGGAGAAAAAATTGGGGCCGAGTAACTATAAGAGTAGACATAGATGTTTTATAACTTAGTGTTGGGAAAGAGAAAGTATATTGCTGCAGTTATATCCTTCAATGTTAAGAGTAATGGACATCTACAAATCCTTAGTCTTCTCACCTATAGATTAGGAATAATAATATCTATTTCCAGAGTGTTTTGTGATTATGGATACTAAAAGAGACCATATGCGTAAAGCATTTAGCACAGCACTCAATCACTGTAACTGCTACTTATTAGTATTATGTGAGTAAAGGAGGATGAGTATACTATCATGTTCTAGAGTGTTCTGGCAAAAGGTATGTTGGGTGGAGTTAAATCATCTATTCCTATAGGTTGATGGGAGAGCTATTGGTAAAAATGCTATTGTGTGGCCATGGAGTATTTTCTCTTAGCTAATCCAAGCAAAAAGTTTATAGGTTGCCCAAACTGTTTCTACTTCGAATGTTCAAGGTACTCTGTCTCAGAATGTTAGTAGAGGGTCAGTGTGTGTGTGTGTGTGTGTGTGTGTGTGTTTCTGTAGTCTGAGAGAAACCATGAACACATTAACAGTCATGTGCCATATAATGACATTTTGGTCAATTATGGATGGCGTATATAACAGTAGTCCCATAAGATTCTAACGAAGCTGAAAAATTCCTATCATCTAGTGATTTTTAGAACTTTGTCCCTTCATTTTTTTTTTATCGGATACATTATAATGTATTGAAAAAAGTATAAACATCTCAAAAATTATTCCATTTAAAATATTCCTTTTTTAAAAAAACAAATTACATGCTACTCCAGAGATCTTGGTTCACCCCTGACAAAGGGTCATTCTCCTACCTCAGTGAGAGAACCAATCTTAGAGTTATTAATGGGGATATGTTGGTCTTCTTTAAATGTATTAGGGCAGAATAAATAAATGTTGAAATGAATGTCGAGAATCACCACTCTTGTCAGTGGGGAGTTACGTAGGTTGATAAGGTAAAAAAAAATGTTCAATAAGTAATTCTTAGAACTGTATATAGGGATCAAAGAAGATATACACAGAGGGTGACAAAAACATGTGTACACATTTTAAGAAAGGAAAAAACTGTATTAAAATTGTAATACTCAATATATACCAATAACAAAAGCTGAATTCAAGTCACGTTTGACTTCTGCAATTGGAAGAGGTGCTCACAGTGGTTGACATCAGTGTAATTTTAACACAGTCTTTTTCCTTTCTTAAAATGTGTATACATTTTTTTGGCATATATATATATATAATGTTCGACTGCTTGCCACTAGTGAGCCAGTTATCAAGAGACAGGGTTGGTGGAGAAAAAGCAGGTTTATTCAAAATGCCAGCATTCCACGAAGATGGTGGACTGTCATCAGAAAGACTACCTTCCCTATTCCTAGAATGGTCAAGGAGTTTTACAGGCACACAAGGAGAGGCAGAATAAAGGGAAGAGCGAGTTAGTCAAGTGACTCCTTAGTGCTGACACCCAGGAGAATGTCTCCTGGAGTCCATTTTTCCCACTATGGTTATCTCAAACCCTGTTGTAAGAGTGAATCACATGTCATCTGATGGAAAATTGCAGTCCAGAATTGCAGCCTGGTTGCTGGCATCCAAATGTCTGAGGGCTGAATTCATTTCTTTCAAGTCAGTGGGATGCTGATTGATCAGATTAAAGAGGTATGTGTGTAACTTTAAAAACAAAGTTATTAAATCAGGTAGGAGGGAAAGGAAAAAGAAATAATAAAAATTTAAATCTTGTAAACTACCCTCTCACCCTTGCAGTAAGAATATCCAGCATTTCAACAAGGAAGAACATTATTAGCCCTCTCTGATCTCGGCAATATACATAGAGAAATCTGTTTTCAACCTCTCTAGCCTCTTAGTCCTTCATCCTTTGCTCACCAAAAGGAAACTCTTCCCTTTTCCCCCAAATATTCCATCAGAAAGCAGTACTTCCCATGTAAAGCAAGGAAAAACTGAGGTGTGCAAGGGCAAACAGCGGGGATCTCCGTGGAAGAACAAATAGGTGGAAATAGAACTCTTCTATGTGAGCCTCTCTGCTCAATCTCCCTTACCACAGCCAGTGTTTATGCTTAGATGGCACTGCGGGTCTTCCTGCTTTGGAAGTTTTTTGAATGACCATAGGAGGGGCCAGGAACTAAGAGGTGCAAAATGTCCTGCAGTCCTGAGTGTTGCTAAATCGATAGTCCATCCTTCAGTTCCTCCTTTGGATTCCCTGTGCTGCAATAAATTCTCCACTCAGAGGTGGGCGGTTTCCCTTAGCAGGTTAGGGTAGATACTTTCTCAGGTGTGTGTGTGTGTGTGTGTGTGTGTGTGTGTGTGTGTGTTTCTTCATCAGTCAGGTGGTAAGCTGGGGAAGGCAGATATTAATAGGTCTTCCTCTTGCAATTTTCCTTTAAGTGAAGTTTTCCGCTCACTTTAGAAAATAATTCACACAAGACAAAAAGAGGTTTTGATATCACAGTTCAATGCTTACAGAAAGAAGCAAGGCAGACTTAAGTAGTGACTGTTTTACTCAAGCAGAAAAAAATTGCTCCAGATGCCTTAGAAATTTCAGCTTCTCACACACCTCACTGCTGGCCCCCTCCAACTAGAGTTGTCTGGCTTTTTGTCATGTGATCATTTGGTGAGTCAGTAAATAAGTCGTTTAGTCAGTCATTAACCTGTGCTAAATAAGTGAGTGACTCCAGCTTGTCCTTGCATACATAGCTCACATGTTATTAAGGAAATAACATGTTGACTCAACAAACATTTATTAAGCTCTGACAGACAATTATGTTAGAACAGAGTTTTCCCCAAGGGTATTCTATGGAGTGTTGTCATAAAAGTAAATGGGTGAGGAACAATGCTATAGTTTCTATGGCAGATTAGAATTTTAAATGGTCCTGGAGGTGAGTAGTGAAAGAAAAAGAGTTCATGCTTGTTTAATTCAGGATTTCCAAAATTTTCTCTCCTCAGAACACATTTATTCCCTCATTGCATCATTATTAAAGAACAAATGTTTGTCAGGAAATACTGACTACTGACTTGAGAGATTTATTATAAAAGTTGCTGAAAGAATTGTTAGAATCAAGTGATTATTACATTAATTCATTCTTCATGTAACAAGGACTTAGGAAAGATGGGGTTCAGCATTATCAAAAGAAAGGGGAGATGGTTCATTGAATAGAGTACATTTTGGATCCTGAGACAGTATCTTGGGGTTTGGGGTAATTCTGAGATATTTCTGCAATAAAATTGTTTTTACAATGCACAGCCTTTCATCTTCTTCTTTTATTTTATAATGGTTTAATAGTTTATTCTTTTTCAAAAACTATTATTTTCAATTACAATTGGCATTCGATATTATTTTATATTAGTTTCAGGTATACTGCATAGTGGTTATACATTTGTATAATTTATAGATTGACCCCCCATATCAGTCTAGTGCCCATTCGGCACTACACAAGATGTGATCACAAAATACAGAGAATGTTTAAATAAAAGAAATTTATTACAGTAAAACACATTGCCATTACCCCCCCTGAAAATACTTCCCCTCACTTCGAACATAGCTCATTGTTTTTGCCACTTTCTGAAGCAGTTCTGGAAGTCCTCTTTTGTGAATGTCTTTAGCTGCACTGTCATGGTTGCCTCAATGTCCTTAATAGATTCAAAACATTTACCTTTTATAGTCATTTTGACTTTAGGGAAGAGCCAGAAGTCCCATGGGACCAGGTCCAGTGAATAAGGTGGATCAGGACACACCATAATGTTTTTATTTGACAGAAATTGCCATACAAGAAACAATGTGTGACATGGAGTCTTTCCCACTGTGATCTAAAAATATGGTAAATGCCCCTGCTGATTGCCACCCAATAGAAAGGCAAGGATCTTCAATACGGAAAGTGGCATGTCCAATCTTAATAACAGTGTGTGACATGATTCAACTCGTTCAGTGCAGTCAGTTGGGTGTGAGCTATGGTTAAATGAAGGTGTGCTTTAAAGTGTGCCTTGAATCATGGATCATGAACAATACATTAACATGAAATGGGCAAACAGTTTCATCCTCCATCATGACAATGCTCCGTGTCACACATCGCTTCTGGTATATGGCAATTTCTGTCAAGTAAAAACTTTACAGTGTGTCCTCATCCACCTTATTCACTGGATCTGGCACCGTGGGACTCTGGCTCTTCCCCAAAGTCAAAATGATTCAGGATATTGCGGCAGCCACAACAGCACAACTAAAGATGCTCACGAAAAAGGACTTCCAGAACTGCTTCAGAAAGTGGCACAATGATGGGATAAGTGTATTCAAAGTAAGGGGGGGTATTCTGAAGGGGATTAATAGCAATGTGTCTTTTACTATAATAGCTTTTTCATTCAAACATTCACCATATTTTTTTATCACACCTTGTAGTTGTTGCAACTACATTACGTACTATATTCTCTATGCTGTAATTTACATCTCCATGACTCTTTTGAAACTACCAATTTGTACTTTCTAATTCCTTCAGCTTTTTCACCCAGCTCCCTAAACCCTCTCTTATCTGGCAACCATCAGTGTGTTCTCTTCATCAATGAGTCTGTTTCAGTTTTATTTGTTAACTTACTTTGGGCTTTAGATTCCATTATAAGTGAGATCATATGATATTTGTCTTTCTCAGTCTCACTTATTTTTTTTAGCAAAATATCCATGCTAAATATCCATCCATGTTGTCACAACAGTAACATTTCATTCTTTTTTTAATGTTGAGTAGTACTGCATTGTACAAATGTACCACTTCTTTATCCAATCATCTATTGATAAGTACTTGGATTGCTTCCATACTTTGGCTATTATAAAGAGTGCTACAATGAACATAAAAGTGCATATATCTTTTCAAATTAGTGTTTAGATTTCTTCAGATAATACATAGAAGCTCAATTGCTGGATCATAGGTAGTTCTATTTTTAATATTTTGAGAAACCTTCAAACCGTTTTCTATAGTGGCTGCACCAATTTGCAATCCCATCAAAGTTGCACAAGATTTCTCTTTTCTCCACATTTTCACCAACACTTGTTGTTTGTACATTTATTGGAAATTGTCATCCTATTAGGTGTGAGGTGATATCTCATTGTTGTTTCAATTTACATTTCTCTGATGATTAGTCTATTGAACTTCTTTTTGTATGTCTATTGGCCATGTGTATGTCCTCTCTGGGCAAACGTCTAGTCAGACCCCTGCTCATTTTGTAATTATATTGTTTTAGTTTATTGTTGTTTTGGGGTGTTGCATTGTATGAGTTCTTTATAAGTTTTGGATATTATAGACAAAGCAGCATAGTACTGACATAAAAACAAATACACTGACCAATGGAATAGAATTGAAAATGCAGAAATAAATCCACATAAATATGGACAGATAATTTTTAACAAAGGAGCCAAAAACGCACAATGGATAAAAGAAACCTTCAATAAATAGTGCTGGGAAAATTGGAAATGCACATCCAAAAGAATGAAACTAGACTTCTATCTATCACCAAGTACCAAAATTAACTCAAAATGGATCAAAAACCTAAACCTAAGACCTGACACAATAAACTGCATGGAAGAAAGCATAGGTGCTAAACTCATGGGCCTTGGGTTCAGAGAGGATTTTATGAATTTGACCTCAAAGGCAAGGGAAATAAAAGCTAAAATAAAGGAATAAAATTACATCAAACTTAGAAGCTCCTGCACAGCAAAAGAAACCACAACAAAACAAAGAAGCAACCAACCAAATGGGAGAAGATATTTGCAAAAACGTGCCTCCTATAAGGGGATAATATCTAAAATATATAAGGAACTCATACAACTCAACAACAAAAAGATAAACAATCCAATTAAAAAGTGGGTAGAGGACATGAACAGAAACTTCTCCCAAGAAGATGTACAAAAGGCCAACATACAAGTTCTAAAAATTAAGTTCCCGAACTTAACGATTACAACGATGTTGCTAACTTTTTTTGATATCAGAGGGATTATTCATTATGAATTTGTACCAATTGGACAAACAGTTAACCAAGTTTACTATTAGGAAGTGCTGAAAAGGCTGTGTGAAAAAGTAAGACAACCTGAACTGTTCACCAACAATTCATGGCTCTTGCATCACGACAATGCACCAGCTCACACGGCACTGTCTGTGAGGGAGTTTTTAGCCAGTAAACAAGTAGCTGTATTGGAACACCCTCCCGACTCACAAAACACAAAATCAATCAACTATTTTACTACTATAAGGGCTGTGGTTTTTGACAAGGAAATATTTCAACACATCCTGAAAATAGATAGACAAGAGCTAAAACATATTTAAGTCCAATGGAGGCTAGAAGTTGGATAAAATCTATTTGAATATGTTCAAAATGCCTTTGAGGTTTTGGTTTCTGGTCATGTCCCAACTTTACAGTTTTTCCAGAATTGTATTCTTGACAGTTGACATGTGACTTCAAAATAACCTGAGCTGTATTTTTGAAGTTTCCCCATAAATATTGATTTAAGATAGTAATCAATTTGTCTATACCATTATGTGTAGTTTCATGGAAAAAATTAGCTAATACGAGGTCTGACAAGTTTGCAAGCTTGCTGCAATGATATTGCTAAACTTTTTTGATATCAGAGGGATTATTCATTATGAATTTGTACCAACTGGACAAGCAGTTAACCACTTTCTAAGTGCTAAAAAGGTTGCGTGAAAAAGTTAGATGACCTGAACTTTTCACCAACAATTCATGGCCCTTGAATCACGATAATGCACCAGCTCACACAACACTGTCTGTGAGGAAGGTTTTAGCCAGTAAACAAATAACTGTATTGGAACACCCTCCCTACTCACCTAATATGTCCCCTGATGACTTCTTTCTTTACCCAGGATAAAGGAAATATTGAAAGGCAGACATTTTTATGACATTCAGGACATCAAGGGTAATACGATAGCCATTCCAGAAAAAGTTTCAAAATTGCTTTGAAGGGTGGACTATGTGCTCTCATCAGTGCATAGCTTCCTGAGGGAAGTACTTCGCTGGTGACCATCATTTTATTCAGCAGTGAGGTATGTAGCACTTTTCCTAGGATGAGTTCATGAACTTAATTGTCAGGCCTCATATAATCCATTTTATATGCTACCAGATATACTTTCAACTATTTGTTGAGGATTCTTGCAGCTGAATTTACAAGAGATATTAGTCAGTAATTTTCTTGTGATGATTTTGTCTGACTATAGTATCAGGATAACCTTGGCCTCATAGAGTGAATTAGAAAGTATTTTCTCCTTTTCTATATTTTGGAAGAATTTGAAAAGGATTGCTGTTAATTTTTCTCCTAATGCTTAGTAGAATTTACCAGTGAAGCCATTAATGTCTGGCTTTCTTTATTAGAGGTTTTCTGATAAACACTCAATTTTAAAATTTTTTTTATAGATCAATTTAGAATCTCTGTGGTTTTTTTTTTTTGAGTCTCTTTTGGTACTTTGTGTGTTTCGAGGATTTTCTCTATTTCATCTTCATTATCTAATGTGTTGGCATACTTGCACTTGTTTAGAGCATTATAATCCCTTTTATTTCTGTAAGGTTGTTATTAATGCCTTGTATTTCATCCCATGTTATTTTGTTAATCTGAGTTCTCTCTCTCTCTCTCTCTCTCTCTCTCTCTCTCTCTCTCTTTTCTTGGTCAGACTAGCTACAAGTTTGTTATTCTTTTGTTCTTCTTAAAGAATTAACTCTTGTTCATTTTTTCTATTGTTTTCTAGTTACTTGTGTCCACTCTATTTTTAATAGTGTCTTTTACTTGCTTTAATTTAAATTGGTTCTTCCTTTTCTATTTTCTTGAAAGTTTAGAATTTTGATATGAAATATTTCTTCTTTTCTTTATAGTAATTTACAGGTATCACTTTCCCTTCAAGCACAGCTTTCAGTGCATTTCATAGTTTGTCATATTGTGTTTTGCTGTATTAAAAACTATTTTTTAAAAATTTCCCTTGTAATTGCCTTTTTGACTCTTTGGTAAATTAGGAATGTATTGTTTAATTTCTATCTTTTGTGACTTTAAAATTCACATTTATTATTAATTTCTGATTTTATTTCATTTTTCTTAGAGTACATACTTTGTATGATTTTAAACACTTAAATTTATTAAGATGCAGGCCTACTTTATATGGTAGTTCCATGTTCACCTGAGAATAAGTATTCCGCTATTTTTGGATAGAGTTTCCATAGATGTTTGTTAGGTCTATGTGATTTATAGTATTATTCCAATCTTCTTTTTCCTTGCTGACCTTCTTTCTAGTTGTATATCCATTATTGGAAGAAAGGAATTAAAGTCTCCAACTATTACTATTGAATTGCCTATTTCTCCTTTTAATTCTGTCAGCATTTCCTCATGTATTTTGGAGATCTATTGTTAGGTGTATATGTGTTACAATTGTTATATCTTCATGGATTTACTCTTTTATTAGTATACAATGTATTTCTTTGTCTCTGGGAACAATTTTTCTTACAAACTCTAGTGGTTTTGTTTTTGTTTGTTTGTTATTCTTAGAGCCATTCCAGTTCTCTTTTGGCAACTATTTCATAGTATATTTTTTTCCATCCTTTACTTTCAACTTACTTGTGTTGCTGAAACTATATTGAATCCCTTCAAGACAGCATATAGTTTGATCATGTATTTTTATTCATTCTCTCAGTCTTTACCTTTTAATTGGAGAGTTTACTTCATTTGTATTAATGCAATCACTGGTCATGGAGCATTCACTTTTGCCCTCTAGCAATTTGTTTTCTTCTTTAAAAAAAATTTTTAATTAAAATTTATTGGGGTGACAATTGTTAGTAAAGTTACATAGATTTCAGGTGTAGAATTCTGTAATACATCATCTATATATCCCATTGTGTGTTCACCATCCAGATTCGGTTCTTATCACCATATATGAGACCCCATAACCCTCTTCTAGAGCCTCCCTTCCCCCTTACCCTCTGGTAACATCTAAACTATTGCCCATGTCTGTGAGTTTTTGTTTCTTAATTTTTCGTCTTGCTCTTTTGATGTTTTCAGTTTTATATACCACACATCAGTGAAATCATATGGTTCTCTAAATTTTCTGCCTGACTTATTTTGCTTAGCATTGTAATGTTAAGATCCTTCCATGTTGTCACAAATGGTCCTATTTCATCTTTTCTTACCGCCGAATAGTATTCCATTGTGTATATATACCACAACTTCTTTATCCATTCATCTATCGAAGGGCATTTTGGTTGTTTCCATGTCTTGGCCACCGTAAACAAAGCTGCAATGAACATTGGAGCACACGTGTCTTTATGGATAAATGTATTCAGATTTTGGGGGTAGATACCCAGGAGAGGAATTGCTGGGTGATATGGTAATTCTATTCTTAATTTTTTGAGGAATCTTCGCACTGCCTTCCATAGCGGCTGCACCAGTCTGCATTTCCACCAACAGTGTATGAGGGTTCCTTTTTCTCCGCAGCCTCTCCAACACTTGTTACTATTTGTCTTGTTGATGATAGCCATTCTGACTGGGGTGAGGTGATATCTCATTGTGGTATTTATTTGCATTTCTCTGATGATTAGTGATGTTGAGCATTTTTTCATATGTCTATTTGCCATTTGTATGTCCTTTTTGGAGATATGTCTCTTCAGGTCGTCTGCCCATTTATCAATTGGGTTGTTTGTTTTTTTTGCTGTTCAGTTGTATGAGTTATTTGTATATTTTGGATATTAGACCCCTACTGGAGCCATTGTTTGCAAAAATCTTCTCCCATTCAGTTGGTTGCCTCTTTATTTTGTCGATGGTTTCTTTTGCTGTGCAGAAGCTTTTAGTTTGGTATAGTCCCATTCATTTATTTCAGCTTGTACTTCCTTTGCCTTTGGAGTCAATTTCATAAAATGCTCTTTAAACCCAAGGTCCACAAGTTTAGTACCCATGTTTTCTTCTGCAGTTTATCGTTTCAGGTCTTATCCTTGTCTTTGATCCATTTTGAATTACTTTTGGTTCATGGTGACAGATAGCAGTCCAGTTTCATTCTTTTGCATGTGGCTATCCAATTCTCCCAGCACCATTTATTGAAGAGGCTGTCTTTTCTCCTTTGCATGTTTTTTGCTTCTTTGTCAAAAACTATCTGTCCATATTTATGTGGGTTTTTTTCTGGGTTCTCAATTGCATTCCATTTGTCTGTGTGTCTGTTTTTCTGCCAACACCATGCTGTTTTGATTATTGTTGCCCTGTAGTACAAGCTAAAGTCAGGAAATTTGATACCTCCAGCATCATTCTTTTTTCTTAGGATTGCTTTGGCTACTCGGGGTCTCTTGTGGTTCCATACAAATGATGAATTTTTCTATTTCTTTTAAAATGCCATTGGGATTTTGATGGGGATTGCATTGAATCTGCATATTGCTTTGGGTCATACAGCCATTTTAACTATGTTGATTCTTCCAATCCATGAGCAAGGATGTCTTTCCATTTATTTTTGTCTTCTTCAATTTATGTTAAAAATGTCTTATAGTTTTCAGCATATAGGTCTTTCACATCCTTGGTTAAGTTTATTCCTAGGTATTTTATGCTTTTTGCTGCAATTGCAAAAGGAATTTTTTTTTTTATTTCTTTTTCTGAGATTTCATTGTTAGTATATAGGAATGCAATGGAATTTTGTATGTTGATTTTGTAGCCGGAAACTTTACTGTGTTCGTTGATTGTTTCTAATAGTGCTTTGGTGGAGTCTTTAGGGTTTTCTATATCGAGCATCATGTCATCTGCAAAGAGTGATAACTTTACTTCTTCATTCCCAATTTGGATGTCTTTTATTTCTTTCTCTTGCCTGATTGCTCTGGCAAGGACTTCCAACACTATGTTGAAAGCAGAGGTGATAGGGGACAGCCTTGTCGTGTTCCTGAATGTAGAACAAATGGCTTCAGTTTTTCACCATTAATTATGAGATTAGCTGAGGTTTTGTCATATATGGCCTTTATTATGTTAAAGTATTTTCCTTCTATACTTATTTTATTAAGTGTTTTAATCATAAATGGATGTTGCATCTTGTCAAATGCTTTTTCTGTATCAATTGATAAAATCCTATGATTTTTGTTCTTTATTTTGTATATGTGATGCATCACACTGATGGATTTGCATATGTTGAACCATCCTTGTGTCCCGGGGATGAACCCCACTTTGTCGTGATGAATAATATTTTTAATGTATTGTTACATTCAATTTGCTAGAATTTTGTTTAGGATTTTTGCATCTGTATTCATCAGAGATATTGGTCTGTAATTTTCTTTTTCTGTGTTGTCACAAGTTATCCCTATTTATGCTGGTCGAATAACCTTCAGTATTTCTTGTAGTGCAGGTCGTGTATTAGAAAATTCCCTCAGCTTCTGTATGTCTGGAAAGGTCTTTAGTCCTCCTTCATATCTAAAGGAGATCTTTGCTGGGTATATTATTCTTGCCTCATAATTTCTCTCTTTCAATAGTTTGAATATTTGAGTCCACTTCCTTCTGGCTTGTAGAGTTCTTGCTGAAAAATCTGATGATAATCTAATGGACTTTTCTTTCTAAGTTACCGATTTCTTTTCCCTGGCTGCCTTGAGGATTCTTTCTTTGTCATTAATTTTTGACAGCTTCAATAAAATGTGCCTTGGAGAAGGCCTGTTTGGGTTCAGGTAATTAGGTGTTCTATTTGCTTCTTTTAATCCAGGATCCAGTTCTTTCCACGAGTTTGGTAAGTTCTCTTCGACTATTTGTTTGAATATACTCTCTGTTCCCTTCTCTCTTTCTTCTCCTACTGGTAGCCCATTATTCTTACAATGCCTTTTCTGATAGAGTCAGAAAGTTCTTGTAGAGTTCTTTCATTTCTTTTAAGTCTCAAGTCTCTTTCTTTTTCCATCCGTGTGATTTCCAGATTTCTATCTTCATGTAACTGAATCTTTCCTCCATCTGGTTGACTCTACTACCTAAGCTGGCTATTTCATTCTTCATTTCTTTTATTGCATTCTTAATCTCCAGAAATTCTATTTGGCTCTTTTTGAAAATTTCAATCTCTTCGATAAAGTGTTCATTTTGTTCTTTGATTGTGTTTCTGAGTTCATTAAACTGCCTGTCTGTGTTTTCTTGCATCTCGTTGAGTTTTTAAGAACTACAGTCTTGAATTCTCTGTCATGTAATTCACATATTTCCATGTCTTTACGTTCATTTTCTGGAGACCTTTCATTTTCTTTCTGAGCTGCCTTGTTACCTTGGTTATTCATGGTTATTAATGATTTATTATTTCTCTTCCTAGACATCTACAGGAGTGGGTTCGATAGAAAGAGGTCTTTCATTTCCCAGTAGGTGTTGGTAGAATGTTTTATTTTCTCTCCACCTGCAGTCTTTTATTCTCTCTCACACTGTAGTGTTATTTTTTATCTGCACTATTCCAGCTTCTAACACAATGCGGTGGGGGGTTTCCTGGAAGGTGGGCTTCTCCTCTGTGAACAGTTGGCCTGGGTCATAGGGTACTGCTTCCATGGAGGGTTGTGGAGAGTTTCTGAAGTTCCAAAGCTCTTCCTGCAGCAGATTCAGGGCCCGTGTTTTTCACGAGCTCTGTTTACTTCTGCAGGGATCCGTCCAGATAGGTGGGGACAGGGGCAGGGTGGGTTGTGAGAGGTGGCCCAGAGCAATGGCGGTGACCACCACCACAGCCGGTCCTGCTTCCACAGCTTCTTCCCCTTTGCTGGAACTAGTTAAGCTACGAGTCCATGTCTGTGGGCCACAGTTCTCAGAACTGCAAATATTCTGTTCTTTTGATCTGACACTGCTACTGTTCCACTTGTAGCACTGGGCAGGTGGGGACGTGCGAGCTCTGCGAGGATAGGGAGGGGGAGGCTAGTCTCAGTGCCTACGGATTCATTCTCTGCTTGGCAGTGAGGGCTTAAACCACCGTTTTCAGCCTTCTTCCCTCAGTCTTTGCTCCGAGGTCTCTGCCATTAGTGTTAGGTTCAGCCGTGTTATATGCTGTTCCCTCAGCCCCGTGGGCCATCAGTGGAGCCCTAACAGTCCAAGTTCTTCCCTCTCCCGCAGCTGTGGTAGTTCTGGAGTGCAGTGAGCTCTGAGCATGAGCTAGGTCTGCATACTGCGCCCACATGTCCCTGTCTCGACACTTCTCCCTTCCCTCCTCCTGTGCACAATTTGCCCACCTTAAGATGATTTCAGTACTGTGCCTCTTACTCTTGCCTGTGTTCTATGCTGGGAGTCCTTCGTGGAGTTACATTTGTTCAGTTTGTTGTAATTTCCAGGGGAGATTTCAAGAGGCTCATCTCAGGCTGCTATTTTTATGACGTCCAGATTATGTTCTTGCTATTTGTTTTCGATATGTCTTTGTAAACTATTTTTTATTTATTCATTTTTATTTTTCAGTTACAGTTGACATTCACAATTATATTATTTTCAGATGTACATCATAATGGTTAGACATTTACATCATTTATGAGGTGACCCCCGATAACTGTTACACAACTGAAATCGTACATAGTTATTACAATATTATTGACTATATTCCTTATGCTGTACTTTTTACCATGACTATTTTGTACCTGCCAATTTGTACTTCTTAACCTATTCCCCTTTTTTACCCCCCCACCCAACCCCGCCAGGCAATCATCATTTTGTTCTCTGTGAGTTTTTTTTCTGTTTTGTATATATTTATATACATATATAATGTGTGTGTGTGTGTGTATATATGTATATATATATATACACACACATGTATATATACACAATATTATTTCACTTATATATGAAACATTTTATATATACACACATACATATATGGTTAAGAGTGATGTCAAAGGCTTAACTCTAGAAGTTGTATGGTTTCAGGTCTCTCCCATTTAAATCATTAGTTTATTTTTTGTTTATTCTTGTATATGGTGTAAGAAGGTGGTCTAGTTTCCTTTTTTTTTTTTTAATATATGTTTTTCCAACACCATTTATTGAATAGAGTGTCTTTACCCCATTGTATATTTTTACCTTTTTCATCATAGATTAATTAACCACATTGGTGGGGGTTTATTTCTGGGCTCTCTGTCTGTTCAATTGATCTATGTGTCTGTTTTTATACCAGTACCATGCTGTTTTTATTACTACAGCCTTGTAATATAGTTTGACATCAGGTACTGTGATATCTCTAACTTTGTTCTGTTTCCTCAAGATTGTTTTGGCTATTTGGGAATGTTTGTGGTTCACTATAATTTTTTAGGATTATTTACTCAAGTTCTGTGAAAGATGCCATTGGTATTTTGATAAGGATTGTATTAAATATATAGATTGCTTTGGGTAACACACATATTTTAATGGTGTTAATTCTTCATATCCATGAAAATGGATAAGCATCCATTTATTTGTATCTTCTTCAATTTTTTCTTCAGTGTCTGGTAATTTTCCAAGTACAGGTCTTTTACCTCCTTTGTTAAATTTATTCCTAGGTATTTTTATTTTTCTGATACAATTGTAAATGTGAATATTTTCTTAATGTCTCTTTCTGTCAGTTCATTATTGGTATATAAAAATTCAGCTAATTTCTGAAGTTTAATTTCATATCTTGCTACTTTACTGAATTCATTTATCAGTTACAATATTTTCTTGGTGGAATCTTTAGGGTTCATACATACTATCTTGTCATCTGCAAATAATGACAGTTTTTTTTCTTCCTTTCCAATTTGGATGTCTGTTTATTTCTTTTTCTTGTCTGATTGCTGTGGCTAGGACTTTCAATATGAATAAAAGTGATGAAAGTAGACATCTTTGTCTTATTCCTGATCATATAGAAAATACTTTTAGCTTTTCACCATTGGGTATGTTAGCTGTGGATTTGTGTTACATGACCTTTACTTTGTTGAAATATGTTCTCTCTATTCCCACTTTCCTGAGAATTTTTATCATAAATGAACATTGAATTTTGTCAAATGCATGCTCTGCATCTATTGATGTGATCATGTGATTTTTTTATCCTGTTTATGTGGTATATCCTGTTAATTGATTTGTGGAAATTGGGCCAAGCTTGCATCCCAGGTGTAAATCCTGCTTGATCATGGTATACAATCTTTTTAACGTATCATTGAATTTTGTTTGCTAATATTTTGTTGAGGATTGTTGCATCTATGTTCCTCAGAGATATAACTTATAATTTTCTTTTTGGTAATGTCTTTTTCTGGTTTTGACATCCGTGTAATGCCAGCCTCTAAGCTGAGCTTGGAAGCATTCCTTCCTCTTCACTTTTTTGGAATTGTTTGAGAAGGATAAGTGTTAGTTCTTTGAATGTTTAGGGAAATTCACCTGTAAACCAACTGGTGTAGGACTTTTGTTTGTTGGGGGTTTTTTGATTACTGGTTCAATTTTGATAGTAGTTAACAGTCTGTTCAGATTTTCTGTTTCTTCTTAATTCAATTTTGGAAGATTGTATATTTCTAAGAATTTATCCATCTCTTCCAGGTTGTCCAATTTATCATCATAGAATTGTTCATCGTATTTTCTTATAATCCTTTGCATTTCTGTGGTGTCAGTTGTTACTTCTCCTCTATCAGTTATGATTTTATTTATTTGGGTTCTCCCTTTTTTTAATTCTTGAGATTAAATATTTATCAACTTTGCTAACCTTTTAAAGTTAACATTTCATTTATCTTCATTGGTTTCATGCTTCTGTATTATTTTTTTAGACTTTATTTCATTTATATTGGCTCTAATCCATATTATGTCCTTCCCTCTACTCATTGTCAGCTTTTTTCCCTCTTCTTTTTCTAGTTCCTTTAGTTGTAAGGTTAGATTTTCTATTTGAATTTTTTGTTTGTTTGTTTCTTGAGATAGGCCTGTATTTGAAAAAAAAAAAAAAATTCCTTATTGGAAGTGTTTTGGTTGTGTCTAGTGGGTTTTGAATAATTTGTTTTTAATTTATTTTTTTCTCAATGTATCTTTAGATTATTTCCTTGATCTAGCTATTAACCCATTCATTGTTCAGTAGCATGTTACTTAATCTCTACGTGTTTGTGTGTTTTCAGTTTTTTCTTCTAATTGATTTCTATTTTCATACTATTGTGATCAGAGAAGATGCTGGACATGATTTCAGTCTTCTTATATTTATTGAGACTTATTTTGTGGTCTAACATGTGTCCTGTCCAGAAAATGTCCACTGTGAACTTGAAAAGAATGTATATTCTGCTGCTTTTGGGCATAATGTTCTAAAAATACCAATTAAATCCATCTGCTCTAATGTGTCATTTAAGGGCAGTATTTCCTTATTGATTTTCTGTCTGGAGAATCTATCCACTGATGTTAAAATCCCCTATGACTGTATTACTATTGATCTCTCCCTTTATGTCTGTCAATATTTGCTTTAATGTATTGAGGTCTTCTACATTGTGTATGTAAATGTTTACAAGAATTATATTGTTAGATTGATCTCTTTATCATTATGAAATGTCCCTCTTTGTCTCCTGTTATCGCCTTTGTTTTAAAGTCTATTTTGTCTGATATATGTATTGCTACTTCAACTTTTTTTTCCCTTTGTCTCAACATTCATGAAATAATCTTATTCTATCCCTTTACTTTCAATCTGTGTGTCTTTCAATTTGAGGTGGGTCTATTATAGGGAGCGTATGTATGGGTTTTTTTCATATCCATTCAGCCACTCTATGTATTTTTATTGGGTTATTTAATCCATTTATACTTAAGATAATTTTTGATAGGTTTGTAGTTATTGTCATTTTATTAAATGTTTTATGATTGTTTTTGTATTTCTTCTCCGTTCCTTTCTTTTTCTCTTGGTTTCTTCTTTGTATGTTGATGACTTTCTGTAATGTTGTGTTTGAATTCTGTTCTCTTTTTCCTTGTATATCTTTTGTAGATTTTTGGTTTGTGGTTAACATGTGCTTCCTATATGCCAAGCTGTGGTTATTGCAGTCTTTTTAAGATGATAGTTGTTTAATTTTGAACACATTATACTTGATACCATTTTCTCAAGTCCTTGACATTTATTTTTTTGTCCTTATATTTTACTTCCTTTGTGTGCATTTGTTTGCATGAATCCCTTAATTTACTATTGTAAGTACATTTGTTCTTCTTACTTTTGCCTTTAACCTTTGTCCTAGCTTTACAGTTGGCTAATCTACTGCTTTTATTATGCGTCTGCCTTTGTGAGTGAGTTTTATTTTCTTCTGTGATTGCTTTTTATTTATAATTTTGATGTATCTTTTTCTTCTGAAAGAAGTGCCTTTGATATTTCTTGTAATAGTGGATTGGTGGTGATGAAATCCTTTATATTTTTCTTGTCTGGCAAACTTTTTATCTCTCCTTTGATCTAAATGATAGCCTTTCTGGTTACAGTAGTCTTTGTTGCAGGTCCTTGTTTTTCATCACTTTGAATATTTGCTCCCATTCCTTTTGCATCTGCATAGTTTCTGTTGCTAAATCAGCTGACAATCTTATAGGATCTCTCTCTCTCTCTCTTTTGTAACTAACTGCTTTTCTCTTGCTACTTTTCAGATTCTTTCTTTGTTTTTGGCATTTTAATTATATGTCTTGGTGTAAGCCTCTTTGAGTTCAACTAGTTTGGAACTCAATTTTTTTTAGACTTGTATATCTATTTCCTTTGCCACATTAGGAAAGCTTTCTGTCATTATTTCTCGAAATAGATTTTCAATCTCTTTATCTCTCTCTTCTTTTTTTGGTGCCCTATGATGCGAATGTGGTAAACTGAGGCTTGATGTTGTCTCAGAGGCCCCTTCAGTTATCCTCATTTTTAAATTATTTTTTTATTTGATATTCTGATTGGGTGTTCTTCACTGCCTTGTTTTCAAGATTGCTGGTTCAATCCTCTGGTTCATCTAATCTGCTGTCCATTCTAACTAATATATGCTTCATTTCTGACTTCATTTCTGACTTCTTTATGGTTACTATCTCTTTGTGTAAGTTCTCATTGAGTTCATCTCTGATTCTCCTAAATTCATTGAGAGCATCCTTATAACAAGTATTTTGAACTCCATATCTGGTAGATTGCTTGCCTCCATTTTGTTTAGTTCTTTTTCTGGAGTTTTTACTGTTCTTTCATTTCAAATAAGTTTCTTTGTCTCCTCGTTTTTGTTGCCTCCCTGTGTTTGTTTCTGTTTATTATATCTGCTCCATCTCTCAGTCTTGGCAGAATGGCTTTATGTAATAGGTAACCTGTGAGGCTCAGTGGCGCAGTTTCCATGGCCACCTAGCTGGGTGCTCCAAGGGTGTCTCTTGTGTGGGTTGTGTGTGCCATCCTGTTGTAGTTGAGCCCTGTTTGCTATTGGAATATCAGTGGATGGGGTTGATCTTCACTCTGACTGGCTGTGGGTACTGGCCGTGATTACAGTTAATGAACTGTTGTGCAGGGGCTGACCCCACAAATTTTGATTTGCTTTAGAGGGTATTTAGTGACTGCTGAGTCCATTCTTTAGGTTTCTCATTTGCAAATCTAATTAGATGGTGCTCTGGTGGGCTCTGAAACTAGCCACTGGGTATGTTGTTTCTGGGGCCACTAGGAAAGGGCCCCATGGCAGGCCAATGCTAGCCACTTTCTATGTCCAGCCTCAGGATACCTAGTAGGAACTACAAAGTGACCTGTGGTTGTTAGCTGCTTCTGCTGGGCTTGTAGGTGCCTGGGAGAGGCTATGATGTGAACTGAGGCTAGCTGCTGCTACTGCTTGTCTTGGGGGTACAGGGCATGCTGAGGTTGGCCACTATTTTTTGGAGTCTGTGGACCTTTGAGAGATTTTTAGAAAGTCTGCAGTGTGGGCCAGGGTTTGCTGCTTGTGTGGAACAGTCACTGAAATAGGTTCTGGCCCAGTGTAGGAGTTGAATGGAGTGGGATCACAGGGAATCAGCTGGGTGGGGTGCATGTCACTAGCCAGATTAATGGAGACTCAGATTTGGCACCTGCCTGAGCCTGGTGGCTCTGTGTAGAAAGGTTCAACAAAGGAGGAATGGCACCTGCTAGCACTCTAGTCAATGGCAAATCTGCCTCTCCAGTCCTTTCCCTGAAGCCAGATAATGCAGTTCCTCCCCATATTTCCCAGGCACATTTTGAGCTGCTGTTTCTTTGCTGGAGCTTAGCGCAAGTGTTTCTGAACAAGTAAGTTTGTGCTTGAATGCTTTAAGTGGGCAACTGTGTCTACAGCAGCTCTTTTTCACACCTGTATGGAGTCCCCAGTGATTTTTACAGCTAGCCATGGGGACTCCTCTTCCAGTTACTGGTGCTTTAGAGTGGGCAGGATGTTATGGGGCTGGGAGCTCTCATTCTTCAGGTTGTATCTCTGCATCTGAAATATCACTACAGATTCTTAACTGCCTCCATGTGGGGACCATCCCATTTTGCAACTCTGCCTCTTCTACCAGTCTTGAGGTTGATTCTTCTATATATCCTCATTTACAGTTCTGTTCAGCTAATCTTCAGGTTGTTCTCAAGGATGGTTCTATAATTTAGTTGTAATTTTGATGTGGTCATGGAAAAAGGTAAGCATAGCATTTAGCTATTCCACAATATTGACTGGGACATCCTATTTTGTACATGTCTTATGTCTTTTTGTTCCTTAATTACCTCATTACTGCCTTTTTTGTGTGTTAAATTTTCAATTTAAATACACTAGTATATCATTTTAATTACTTTGCCACTTCACTTGCTATATAGATTTAGTTATTTTCTTGATGGTGGCCTCGGGGATTACAACCTATATTTTCATTTATAATAATCTATTTCATATTAATATCAACTCAATTTCAATAGCAACTTTCTTCTATGAAGCTTTATTTCACTCATCCTTTAATGGTGTTATTGTTTCAAATTACATTATTTTACATTGTGTGGCCATCAACATAGATTTATAATTATTGCTTTCTGGAACTATATTTTAAACCATATTAGAAAAAAAGGAATTATGAAGAAAACATTCACAGTGTATTTTATATGTATTTCTGTAGCTACCTTCACTAGTATCATTTATTTATTAATGTGGGTGTGAGTTTAGTGTCCTTTTATTTCAGCTTGAAGGAGTCTCTATAGAATTCCTTGTATGGACTATCTTCTAGCAAAACATTCTCTCTCTCTCTCTCTCTCTTTTTTTTTTTTTTTTTTTGCAAATGTCTGAAATTTTCCTTCATGTTTGAAGGATAGTTTTGCCAAACATAGAATTTTTTGTTGATATATGTTTCTTTCTTTTAGGTCTTTGAATATTCCATCATATCTTATGGTTCCTCTGCTCTCTGATGAAAAATGAGCTGTTAATCTTATTGAAGATCCCTTGTATGTGATGAGTCACTTCTCTCCTGCTTACTTGAAGATTCTAACTTTGTCTTTTGCTTTCGGTAGCTTGATTATGATATGTTTAGGTGTGGATCTCTTTGAGTTTATCCTAACTTGGAATTTGTTGAACTTCTTGGATGTATAGATTAACATTTGTGATGTTTTGGCCATTAGTTTTACTTATTTTTTTGTTTGTTTCAGGTGTTTTTAAACATATTTTTCTATTTCATGTTATCCCTCTTCTCCGTCTAGGACTCTCATAGTTGGTACATTTGGTGATGTCCCATAGGTTCTGCGGCTGTATTGATTCTTTTTTCATTTTTGATTTTTTGTTCCTCAGGCTCGATAATCTCAATTGATGTATCTTCAAGTTTATCAATTCTTTCTTCTGCTTGCTTGAAATTGCCATCAAACTACTATAGGGATATTTTTGTATTTTAATTTTAATGATCATACTCTTCACCTGTGTAATTTTTATTTTTAAAATAAAAAATCCTTCTCCTTCTTGGTAGATATTCCTTATTTGGTGGGACATTGTTCTCATACATTTAAAAAATTTCTTTAAAGTTGGTTTTATTTAACTGTTTGAACATATTTCAAATACCTGATTTAAAGACTTTTTCTAAAAGTCCCATGTCTGGGATTTCTCAGGGAAAGTCTCTATTGATTGTTTTTTTTCTTTTTTCCCTTGTGTATAATCAATACTTTCTTGTTCATTTGCATGTCTCATAATTATTTATTGAAAACTCTGGGCATTTTGAAAATTATAATGTGGCGACTCTGCAAATATGATCACAACCTGCTCCTGTTACTTATTTTTAATGCTTATTGTACTTCTAGATGTTTGTTTAATGTCTTTTCTGAATTTATCTATAAGGTCTATATTTCAAGTATGCCATTGAAGTCTCTGTTCCATTACCTTAATGGTCAGCTAATGATTAAATACAGAAAACTCCCAGTCTTTCTCAAGAGCGTTTGGTGTACATGTGGGGCTCTCCTTTAACACTGAGCCAGGGAGTTACAACTATAACTCTGCACTTCCTATTTATATAGAGACTCAAGATCAGCAAGAGGTAAGAGTGTCGAGCCTTCTCAGGACTTTCTTGAGCATGTTCACATCCTCACACATGTGCATGCTCTTCTAGATTCCCAGGAGTATGTCAGAGCTTTTCAAAGTTTTTATGGCCATCTCATTTTTGTTAGTCTATTGTTTGTCCCAACTTTCAGCTACTGTCTCATTCAGCAGCAACTAAAACATTTACCTGTAAATGTTACAGCAAATGTTCCCTGTGTAGTGACTTCAGCACTAGGCAAAGATCTGAGTCAGATGAAATAAAGAGAAGTCTTTCAAGCCAGTTTTCCAGGATGCCAATAAACCTTTCAGGATAATGCATGCCTTTAGTTGATTTCTAGAAATATGTTTAAAACAACATGTTGATTCAGAGTTTTCCAGTGTTTTCATTGTTTTTATGGAAAAACAGAATTTCAGTGTTCTTTAATCTGCCATTTCCAATGACATCACCCACTATGTGAATTTTATGTAATTGTTGTATTATTATTATTATTATTATTTTCTCTTTCCTTTATGGTGTTGGGTCTGTCATGTAAGAATATTTGAGATGAGATGTATTAACTAATCCATAAGTATTTCACAGTATAAAACACAAAGCTGATGTCAACATGTAGGAGTTTCCTAACTGGCCCACACCCAGTCTTTCATTTCTCAGACCCTGTGACATACAAAGTTGGACAATTAAGTTCACAAATTCATCCAAGCAAATTTGCCACATCCCTCATTGCTGAATATCACTATGGTTATCTTCAAAATACTCCTCTTGAGAAGCTATGCACTGACACCAATGCCTCGTCTACTCTTCAAAGCAATTTTGGGGCTTTTTTTCTAGAATAGCCATCAGAGCTGTCATCGTCTTACCTTTGATGTCCTGAATGTTGTCAAAATGTCTTCCTTTCAATATTTCCTTTATCTTTGGGCAAAGAAAGAAGTCATTGGTGGCCAGTTCAGGTGAGTAGGGAGGGTGTTCCAATACAGTTATTTGTTTATTAGCTAAAAACTCCCTCACAGACAGTGCCTCTGAGCTGATGCATTGTTGTGATGCAAGAGCCATGAATTGTTGGTGAAAAGTTCAGGTTGTTTCCATCTAACATTTTCACGCAGTCTTTTCAGCACTTCCAAATAATAAACTTGGTTAACTGTTTATCCAGTTGGTACAAATTCATAATGAATAATCCCTCTGATATCAACAAAGGTTACCAACATTGTTGCAACAAGTTTGTGAACCTAATTGTCAGACCTCATACATATTTAGATCATGAATTTTTAGATTTTCGTTTTTCTAATATGTGACCTAAGGCTTTAAACTTCTCTTTAAATGCAATTTTTGCTACATTCCATGTTTTAGAATTCATTTTAATTTCCATTGCTTTCATCTTTGATCCACAACTTATCCGAAAGGTAGTTTTTGCTCAATTTTCATAATTTTGGAAATACGTTTAAATTTATTTTTGTTATTAATTTAGTTCGTCTGTTGTTACAGAACATACTCTATAAGTTTTCAGTTCCTTGAAATTTGTTAAAATTGTTTTATGGTCAATGTATGTTCAAGTTTAGATAATGCTCTATGGATATGTGAAAACAATGTCTATTCTATAGTTGTTCAAATTGTCTACTTGTCTTACCAGCTCATTAGAGGGACTGGGATAAAATTTTCCACTATGATTATAGATTTGTCCATTGATCTTTTAAATCTATTTCTGATTTATCCATTGTGAGACCTTGTTAACCAGGCTTATTCAAATTAAGGTACCAGTCAGAAGTGAAGAATACAATAACTGAAAAGAAGAATGCATTAGAAGAAATCACCAGCAGACTAGATGAAGCAGGGACTTCTTTAAGAAGAAGAAGGGGGAGGGAGAACATAAAGAAGAGTAATAAATGGCAATAACTATGTATCCATCAATAATCATTTTAAATGGAAATGAATTAAATACTCCAATAAAAAGACATAGCATAACTGAATGGGTAAGAAAACAAAACCCATACATCTCTTGTCAACAGGAGAATCACTACAAATATAAAGACAGACACAGGCTGAAAGTAAAGGGATGGAAAAAGATATTTCATGAAAATGGAAATGAAAAAAATGCTGGCATAGCAATACTTACATCAGACAAAATAGATTTTAAAACAAAGGCTATATAAGAGACAAAGGGGAACATTACATAATGATAAAGTGATCAATCCAACAAAGGGACATAACCCTTGTAAACATTTACGCACTCAATAAAGGAGCACCTAAATATATAGAGCAAATATTAACTGACAAAAGGGAGAGACCGACAGTAATACAATCATAGTAGGGTACTTATGTACCCCATTAACAGCATTGGATAGACTTACCAGACAAACAATTAGCAAGGAAACAGCAGCCTTAAATAACACACCAGAGCCGTTGGATTTAATTGATATTTTTCGAGCAATTTAACCCAAAGCATAAGGATATACATTCTTTTCAAGTGTATGTGGAGCATTTTCTACAATAGGCCACATTTTAGTCTACAAAACAAGTCTCTATAAATATGAGTAGTTTGAAATCATATACAGCATAATCTATGACCACAATGATATGAAACTAGAAATCAATTACAAGAGAAAAACTGAAAAACTCACAAACATGTGGAGGCTGAATAACATGCTACTAAACAATGACTGGGTCAACAATGAGATCAAGGAAGAAATCAAAAGATACCTTGAGACAAATTAAAATGAAAACACAATGACCCAAATTCTATGAGACACAGACAAAGCAGTCCTGGGAAAGAAATTTATAGCAATACAGGCCTACCTCGAAAAACAAGAAAAATCTCAAATAAACAATCTAACTTAACTCTTAAAGGAACTGGAAAAAGAATAGCAAACAAATCTCAGAGTGAGAAGAAGGATGGAAATAATAGAGATTAGAGCAGAAATAAATGAAATAGAGTCTTAAAAACATAATTTAAAAAAAGTAAGTAACAACACATATGTATATTTAAATATATTTCTCTAATATACATATATAGATATATTAGAGAATAAAGCATAGGGAATATTATCAATGGTATCTCAATAGCTATGTACAGTGTCAGATATATAGTAGACTTGTTGGGGTTGTTGCTTTGTGAGAAGGCTATAAATGTTTTTATACCTGAAACTAATAAAAAATAAACAAATAAAAATGATTAATGAAACCAAAAGCTGGTTCTTTAAAAAGATAAACAAAATTGATAAACTTTTAACCAGACTCATCAAGAAAAAAAGTGAGAGGACCCAAATAAATAAAATAAGAACTGAAAGAGAAGTGATAACTGAAATAATAGAAATACAAAGAATTATTAGAAAATATAAAGAACAATTATACGCCAACAAATTGAGCTATCTGGTAGAAAGGGGTAAATTTCTAGAAACATACAATCTTCTAAGACTGAATTAAGAACAAACAGAAAATATGAACTGACTGCTTACTAGTAACAAAATCAAATCAGTGATTAAAAAAGTTCCCACAGATATGTGGAGATGAAAGGAGAACTGACTCTGGGTGGTGAACACACGACATGATATATAGACGATGTAATACAGAATTGTACACTTGAAACCTATGTAACTTTACTAACAATTGTCACCTCAATAAACTTTAATTTTGAAAAGTCCCCACAAATAAAAGTCCTGAACAGATGGCTCCACAGGTGACTTTTAGCAAACATTCAAAGAATAATTAACACCTACCTATACTTCATAAATTGTCAGAAATTCAAGAGGAGAGAAAACTCCCAAGATAATTTTTTAAGGCCACCATCACACTGATTCTAAAACCAGGCAAAGACATTACATAAACCAGAAAATTATAGGCCAATATCCCTGATGAACGTAGGTGCAAAATTCCTCGTACACCATGTCCAACTGGGATTATTCCCAGAAGTGCAATGTTTGTTCAACATACATGAATTGAAATCAACCTAATACAACATTCTAAAGGATAAAAACTACATGATTATCTCAACCAAAGAAGAAAAAGAAAAACACACTTAGCAGAATTCAACATCACTTAATGATTTTACACTCAACACACTAGGAATATAAGGAAACTTTTTCAATCTGATAAAAGGTATATATTAAAGATGCACAGCTAACATCATACATTATGGTCAAAGATTTAAAGCTTTTTCCATAAAATTAGGGATAAGACAAGTTTTCCCCCTCTTACCACTTCTGTTTACCACTATACTAGAGGTTGTAACCACAGCAATTAGGTAAGAAAAATAAATCAAATAAATCCGTATTGGGAAAGAAGAATTAAAGTTACCTCTATTTTGGATAACATGATCTCATACATAGAAAACTCAACACACACACACACACACACACACACACACACGTACTAGAGCTCATAACTGAGTTCAACAATGTTTCAGAAGATAAGAGCAATATACAAAAATCAGTTGTAGTTCTCTACATTAACAATGAATAACCTGTAAATAAAATAAGGGAACAATTCCATTTACAATAACATCATAAGGCAGACAATACTTACACATAAATTTAATCAGAGAAGTATAAAACTTGTACACTGAAAACTGCAAAACAGTGTGAAAGGAATTAAATACCTAAATAAACTGAATGTATTCATGAAACTCTTTTTTTTTTTTTTTTTTTTTTTTATTAAATTTATTGGGGTGACAATTGTTAGTAAAATTACATAGATTTCAGGTGTACAATTCTGTATTACATCATCTATAAATCCCATTGTATGTTCATCACCCAGAGTCAGTTCTTCCATCACCATATATTCGATCCCCCTTACCCTCACCTCCCCCCCCTTAATATTGTTAAGATGACAATACTTCCTAAATGGATCTACAGATATAATTCTTATCAAAATTATTGCTTCTTTGTTTACAGAAATGGGCAAGCTGATCTTAAAATTCATATGGAAATGTAAGGGACTTTGAATAGAGATAACTTTTAAAATGAAGAACAAAGTTGGAGAACTTATATTTTCTGATTTCAAAACTTACTACACTTCATACGTCACTGTGATACAATACATAGTTATCCACTTAACACTGGTAACAAAGATGTTGCAGGCAAATACAGAAGGATAAATAGCTGTTAATAAAACAGCTCTTTTAATATTAGAAGACTCAATTTTAAGCAACCAAATAACTTTTTCTTCATAAATTATATAAATGTCTAACCACTATGCTGTACACCTGAAACTAATATAAAATAATATTGAATGTCAACTATAACTGAAAATTTTTTAAAATAATTAAAAAAACTTTTTGAAAAAAAGAAAAACTTACTACAAAGCTGCAGTAATTAAGAAAGTGTGGTAGTGGCAGAAGAATAAATATATATATCAAATCAAATATAGAATTGAGAGTCCAAAAGTATATATCTATGGGCAATTGATTTTTCAACAACAGTGTCAAGAACATTTAAGGGGGAAAGAATAGCCAAAAATTGGAAAAAGTACAGATGTCCACCAACCAAAGAATAGGTAAACACAAGGTATAAATATACAACAGAGTATTGTTCAGTCATAAAAAGGAATGAATCATGATTCATGCTACAACTTGGATGGACCTTAGACACTTTGTTAAATGGAAGACGTCAGATACAAAAGTCACATATCATATGATTCTATTCATATGAAATGTACACATAGGCAAATCCATAGAAGCAGAAAATAGATTAGTGGTTGCCTGGGGATAAGGAATGAGGGGAATGGTGATAATACAGGGTTTTTTTTACAGTGATGAAAATATTTTGGACTTGGATTATGGTGATGGACGCATAATATTGTAAATACACTAAAATCCTCTGTCGTATATGCTAAAATGATGAATTTTGTTATGTGAATTGCATATCAATTAAAGATAGAAATATAATATATACATATATTTCTATGTGTCTATATATTTTTTATATAGATCTCCAGTGCAGTTCCAAGTTCTTAACTTTTTATCATAATAACAATCCTATAAGATTATTATTATTTTTTCCTCACATTTTACTTATGGGAGTAATGAAGTCAAAAAAGCAAAGAGATGTTAAGAAACTTGCCCAATGTCACACAGTTAATGAATGAGTGGTGGAATCAGGACTTGAAGACTGGAAACCCAGTTTCATGGTCCTCTATTAGCAATTGTGGAAGACCACTCTAGGAAGTCACAGTCCTGGGTATTTAATGACATCCTATTCATTTCTAGGAAGAAACCATAAAATAATTATTATTATACCTGCTTATGAGATGAGAAAAGCAAGACCAAATAGTGGTAACTGCCTGTGGTCATACCCCCACTAAGATACAGCTACACCTAGACAACAAAACCAGATTGATCAAATGATTAATAATTGGAGAGTGTTACATTGTTTTTATACCCTGAAAGTCCAAACCCTTCTTGTTTCTTGTACTTCAAGCCTTATTGGGTTTATGTCCCTATCAATTTTCTTGACTCTAGAGGCTCATTCCACTGCTAAATAAATTTACATTATGAAACAGGACAGGGAGATGCCTTCAAATGAAAGTAGTTTTGCAGGCTGCCAATAAGGAGGCTGACCATGAAAATAACTTGATGTTAAACCACTTTATCTAAGTCAGGAAGGAGGTTAGGGGCAGCTTCTTCACTGGAGGAGTCAATCAATCACTGAAATGTAATTTGTCAAGAGACTTCTTTTTAAGACAGTTTCCAGCCTAACTGTGTTTATGAATTAAACAGTGTGGTACATGAGCTCAGTTCTTTAATAAAGAGAAAGGTAACGATAAGGTGATTTGTCAGAAATAACTTAGATGCAGAGAGATAAATTTTTGATTTCTTGAGGATAAGAGAACTCTAATAAACTCAGAAATAAAATAATGAATAAGAGATTGCATTGGGAAATCTGAGTTTTCCACCTTCTGTGCAGGTAAAAACCCAGTTCTTCCCTACTATGTCCTTTTTTCTACTCACACAGAACACTTCTCTTCTGGTCACCAAATGTGTGGAGTTTTTCCTCAAAGCAAGCAATTCTCTGATATCAGTGAGTACCCTAGAATTTAACTCCTAACATTATCCACTTGGAGATAGTGTCAAATCCCACAGATTAAGGGTTCAATTCCTCAAGACTGCTCTCACTCACTTCAAATGCCAATCATAAGTAGTAGGTCCCCAGGTTACCTATAGCTTCTGTCTGCTTCGGGTATAAATCAGAGGTTCCCAGGACTCTCTCCTCAAGTGTAACTAATTTTCTGGAGCAGCTCACAGAACACAGGAAAACACTTAACTTGCACTTACCAATTTATGGAACAATATGATAGAGGCTAGAGAAGAACAGCCAGATGAAGAGATAATAGAGTGAGGTCTTGGAGGGTCTGGAATGAAGCAGCTTCTGTCTGAATGGAGTTGAGGTGTGTCACCCTCCTGGAGTGGATGTGTTTGCCAACCTGGAAGCTCTTCAAACCCCATGCTTTGGGGATTTTATAAAAGCCTCATCACGTAGGCGTGAGCAATCATTAACTCCATTTTCATTCCTTCACCTTTGTCAAGAGAATGAGGGAGAGACCTGAAAATTGAAAGCTTGTAATGATGGCTTGGTCTTTCTGGTGACCAGCTTCCATCCAGGAGCCACCCAGCAGCCCAGCCAGAGTCAACTCATTAGAGAAGACACTACTATCACCTAGGAAATTACAAGGGTTTTGGAAACCCTGTATCAGGAGCCAAAGTCAAATACCAAATGTTAGAACAAAAGATACTCCTAGTTCTCTTATCATTTAGGAAATGGCAAGGTTTTAGGAGTTCTATGCCAGGAACCAGGGGCAGAGGCCAATTTATATTTTCTATTATGCCAAAGAGGTCATTTTAAGAAAGAAAGAAAAACAGAGAGAGCAAAACTTGGATTGACTGTGTCAAGACTAGTTACCCTCTTGCTCAGGCACAACCCTTAGACGTCAGTGGGGAGAAAGGGACTGCCTAGATGTTGGAACAAGATGTACCCCTAGTGGCCTCTGCCTATCTTTATGGACTTGAACAAGTTAGCTAAATTCTTTGATTCCTCACTTCAGTTCTTGCAACATAGAAATAATACTGCGTGCTTGGGGTTTTTATAGGGATAAATTAACCTGACAAGAAACTTCTAGTACAACATGTGGCAACATGCACTGGGTGCTTGGCAAGTACAAGTCCTTCGCCCTCCCCCATATGCCCATGACTTTGTAAAGCACACATTTGTTTTTCAGGTCTGTAGCACTACTTTTCCCACACTGCCTCACTTTCTGACCCCCACCAATGTCCCTAAGAATGAACCTCAGAGGCCTCCCCATATAAACTCTTTTTTTCCAGGACAGGGTTAGGTGTGTACTTGAGATAGGGCCTCATTCTTTTCAGTTATTTTAACCTTCCTGTTAGGACAGGATTCCCCGATACTTTGCCATCCAGGCCTGTTTTAAGATATATTTATAATAGTAATTGTATTATTATTCAGCTATGGTGAGACCAACAGATGAGGAGACAACTGCCATTGGAAAGACAGTTTGTTACTCAGTTCCCAAGAGGAGGGTCACCACTTGCCAGGCCACGCAGGGCCACACAAGGAAGCACCACGTTCAGTTAGGAGGCAGAGGGAGTGGGAGGAAAATGTGGGCAAGAGCCTTTGTTGTGATTTTCATGGGAAAGAACAGGTGAGACAGGATAAAATAAAGCTAAGAACTGGCTACTTTGGGTAATTTCAGTGGGCTCTGGGGCATAGGGGCTGTCTCTAGGTGTCTGGTACCTGGTTCCTGTGGGGGGATTAGGGTAAGTGGATAGTGGCTCAGAGTGTGAGGGCTCAATAAATGAGGGAGTTGGGGTGTGGGCTCTGGATTGGTTTGTTTGCAGATGAGAGTTGTGCTCTCAGGTAGGTTGCTTGCTATCTCTGGGTAGTAGCTATTATAGCTCTAGGAAGGGCAGTGCCTACAGAGTCAGCAAGTCCCCAGACTTCAAAACTTCAAGTACACAAACCAGAAAAATTTTATTTCAAGGCCATATCCTAAATATTTGAATCAATATTCTAGATCTAACTGGTAAGAGATAAGTGACTTGTCCAAGGTATTAGGGGAAGAGAGGCGTTAGGGAAGACCCGAACCATTTTAGCTTGAGCAACTAGAAGGACAGAGTTGTTACTAACTGAGATAAGGACGATTGTCTGAGGACATTGTCTGTGTGGGGGAAGGGAGGGTGGAGGAACAAAAGGTCTTTGCACAGATTGAATTCAAAATGCCTATTAGATATCCAAGTAAAGATGTGGAGAGGTTTGAAGTACATAGAAGTGCTGTATACTGGAAATATACATTTGGAGTCATTTGCATATAAATTTTATTTGAAGCCCTGAGACCTGATAAAATAATAATGGAGGTAAATATAGAAAAAGGTAAAATAATGGGTTTTGAGAACCATGTGGGAACAGTCTTCATGCTGAGCTGTAAATCCATTAATGCCGCATTTCAGCATTGTTATCTCATTCACTGTGCTCTATTTCTTTCAGTAAGACCTATCATCTTCCTATTACTGTTTTGTGTATTTGTTTATGTGTTTGTTATTCATTGTCTGTCTCTTTCCATTCCCTTGACTCCCCACCTCACATTGGGTCTAAGCTCCTTAAGGGCAGGGGTCTTTATTTGTTCAGTAATATATTCCAAGCACTTAAAATAGTTCCTGACACTAGGTAGTCAATAAATATTTGTTGCTGAAAGAAAGACATGATTTTATTCATTAATCTCTTGAAGATTTTCCAGTCTTAAAATTTTTGACTTTTAAAGGTTAACATGTCAGGAAAATCTAAAACTTATCAGCTATCACATTAGTTGACAGTCAACGCCTTTGATGATAGATTTGAGGGAAATCTTGAAAGAAATAGAACCAAAGACATGTCTTGAACAGGAGTGAGTAGAGAGAGAGAAAATAATGTGAGGAGAAGAAAGGTACCAGAAAAAATGTGGCTCCTGGCTTCTGGTCTGATCTGTTTGGGAATAATACAATATTTATGTTCAAAGACCTAGTTCATCCTAGGGACCAACTCTGACAGGAATAGCTTTGTTAATAATTTCAACACTGATTTAATTTGATATAAACCTAGGCATGTCGTAAATGCTTGTTATGAATGGATAGTTGTTCTGCATTAGCTCTGTTCTAGGTACTGAGGGTATAAAAATGAATAACTATGGTCAATGTTCAGTTGGGATATATGTTCATTTAAATATTAAGGAATGGATGCATACAGCAAGTCATAGGATAAGAGACCTAAGCTTGCTTAGTAGAGTTAGGAAAGTCTGTAAAGCAGGTACTACCTGAAGTAGGGTTTAAAAGGCAAATTGAATAAATTTGTCAATCATTACCATTATCTGGACATTTTTGTTGTTGTTGTTGTTGTTATATGAATCCTGGCAGCTCATAATCTCATCTTCCCAACATAATCCACAGTAGTTTCATAGAACAACTCAGAACGCCCAAAAGTAAAACATTTACACTGGATACTAGAAAAATCAGATTAAATAATCCATGAGCACTGCCCTCAAAGAACTTAGGCTCTATAGCAGTGATTCTTAATTTTAGGGAACTTCGGAATCACCTGAAGAGTTTGGGAAACACAGCTTGCTGACCCCAGCCCCTGAGTTATTGATTCACTAGGTCTGGGGTAGGGCTCAATAGTTATCATTCTTAGTAATATTGTGGGTGATGAGATGCTACTAGTCTAAAAGCCACTTTGAAAATCACTGATCTTTAGGCGAAAAGGACAGCTAAATAAATCAGCGATTGCCAATCAATGCAATGAGTCCATGAAGCCACAGGCAAGATTTGAGACAGCGCCACCTAGAATTTGGAAGTGAAAAATCACATTACACCATCTTTGTTCTAGTTCCCTGGTGACAGGCTTCCTTATGATGTTCCCTGCCGAGAAGTATCAAAACAGTGGCCCCCTAAATTTTCTCATCCAAGGAGTTTTCATGTTCACCATCAACACTTAGCATCTTGGCTGTAAACTATGTGCATCTTGATTTTGATTGATTTTTTTAAAAGAAAAATTGTGAAACATATTTTATGTGTGATGAGCGAAAGTAATTAAAATAGAAAATAATATACTGTAAAATCTGCATATTACCAAAAGTTCAAGTGGACAGTAGAATTGGGAAGGATGACTGATTTATATCTCCACATCAAAAAGAGTTCAAATGAAAAGCGTTCAAATTGGCAACCAACCTTTAATGAATCAGTTGTCGTGTGAGTTTCAAACAAACGAGTCACAAATATTTCTTGAGCTACCTCTCTGTATGTAGCATGGTGTGATATAACAAAAAAAATAATACCATGAGAGGTGGCCTGTGGCCTCAAATAAGTTGCGGTATATAGTTATACAGATGAAACAAACATGTGATGTTTCTTCATTCGTGCAAACACTTACTTTGCCTGTACTATATAACTGGAACTGATTATATGCTGGTGATACTAACTTAAACAACATATAGTCTCTACCCTAAAAGATTTCAGTGAAAGCAGTGATTTGTGAAATAAGAAAGATAGGTTTAGGTGTAGTGATTGCTCAAGCATGAAATGATAAAAAAGATACAGATTAGCAAAAACTTTGAGGGAGAAATAATGCCTTAATTGAATCTTAAAGGAAATTCACCAGTTCGATGAGTTTGGTGGAAAGGGAGACATTCAGGGCAGAAGGGACTGTTTAGTCCTATAGAGAGGTATGACATGGCATGGAATATTCAGGAATTATGAGTAGTTCAGTATGATTGAAGCCTGACGTTGGAAAAGCGGGAAAGGGTCAGATGACCAAGGGCCTTGAATGCTGTCTTGTTTCTTAATGCTTCGATTTTTTTAATGAAAATTTGACATTCAGCATTGCGTAAGTTCAAGGTGTACAGCATACTAATTTGATACATCTGTTTTGCAGTATGATTGCCATCTTAGAACTAGCTACCACCTATATCACCTCACATAATCATCATTTCTTCTAGTGTTGGGAACAATTATAATTTAGTCTCTTAGCAAGTTTAATATTTACAATACACTTTTGCTTAGTGCTCTGTGAAGGAACTGGGACTGAGTCATGTTCTCTATGGTCCACGGTAGGTGGTATTTACTGAAAACTTTCTATTACCTGCAGTGTTGGTCACAAAGAAAGGCTGCAGTAGGCACTTGTGTGTCAGATGGAAGGGGTAGGCACTTGTGTGTCAGATGGAAGGGGATGGTGACTTTTAATCTAGTTTGAAGAAAATACATGGATCAAATCAGTGTTTGTCAAATTAAAATGAACAGGTGAAAAAAGCATCTGGCCAAGCTTTCAGTCTTAATCTGTTATACAGAGAGGGAAAGGACCTGGTTTTGAGTACAAAGTAGAGGTAACATTTAAGAGCACATTTATACTCCTGGCACTGTTCAAGGATTGCTTAGTTAACACTTTCAAACACTATGCATGGCCAGAGTTATTATCATCAGCTGATGAATGAAGAAAATGAAGGTTTGGCAGGTTACGTCACCCACTCCAGGCTACTCCAGTCACTGGTAGGGCAGGAGCTAAGTCTTGGTGTAGGGTTGGCTGACTGCCGAGCCCCTACCCCATGGGGCGTCTGTATGGCCACTGAGGAACAGAAGCACAAAAGGAGCAAATAAGTAAACAAAAACAAAGCACTTCATGATCTTAGATTGCTTGTACTTAAAAATCAGACTCCAGTTTCTCCAATTTCTTGATACTGGTATAAGTGTTCGGGCAGGCACTGCTGTGGTTATCGTTCAGCACGCTGAGGGAAATACTCAAGGGCTTTGGAGCATGGCATACCGGTTTAAATCCCAATGCCTTTTACTGTCTGTTTGACCTTGGTGAAATCACTCAAACTCTCTAAACCTCAGTTTCTTTATCTGTAAAATAGGATTAAAAGTGCCCATCCATGTGTGGCACCTAGGAAGTGTGAGTGTTTGACGAGTGGAAGTTGCTTTCTTCTCCTGGCATAATGGACAGTCAAAAGTTTGTGCTCATCTGCGGGTTTGCCTAGATGTCTTCATCTAATGGAAATTTCCAAGCTGTGTGCATATATAGCCTTCCATTTTTCATTGAAATAGTTAAATTCAAGCTTGGTTATTAAAGTTGGTCTTTGTGTGAAGCATCATTAAAATCACATCTCCCTAAACTGTGTTTAGGGAGACTAAACACAGACTCTCCCCTAAGCACGCCTAAACATTGATGAGGGATTCCACCATGGCAGAGGTCCTGGCAGTCCATAATGCAAGGGCGGGCCATTGAATCAGGAGCAGATAAACTCCTTATGGTCCATTTGAGAATACTGGTTTGATTCCCTGAGATTACTGAATGTCTTTGTGTGAAGAAAAATAATCACTTGCCCATTTGAAAGAAATTTTACCTGCAGTTAAAAGTCTTAGGAGCATTTGAAAAATGTAAATGTATGTAGACTGAGAAAAAGAATTCAAAATTTAATTACATAGTATACTTTAAAGTAAGTGTTTCAGGAACAGAAAGAGCTAAATAACATCTAACATGGATACTCAACTAGGAGAAAACTGAATGTCTCTCATGTTTGTAAGCAAGTTGAATGGACATTGATGGATTTGTTTTCCTTTCAGATTAAATTGAACTTCTGTTGTGAATGTAGTTTACCAGCTTCTGATGTTGAAAGCTACATTTTTTCTCCTAACTAAATTTCACTTGTTTAGATGTCTTAGCTTTCAAGCAGCTTGAAAAGTGGTGTGCTGAAGTCTGAAAAGGTTCAGGAGAAGTCATTTATTTAGAAAATTTTGAGAAAAACTCAGTGTTAGGCAAACTTTATCTTTCTTCTGGTGGTGTCTGGCGGTGTCTGGCAAACAGACCATTCACTGGGTTTGGATGTTTTTCTCAGGCTCAAATGCCCAAAGCTATGCAAAACAACTTTTCAGCAATTTTCATAGCTTGACAAGATAAATATTACCGAGGGTGAAGGGCTGGCCTTTAAGGATGGAGACAGCACATAGGAGTGTTAAGTAGATGTCAGTGTTAACTGGTACTTAGATAATGTCTGCGCTGAGAACTTGTTTTTTCCTTAGCATCTGTGAACAGAAGCTCATGATTAGGATTAGCTGGGTTAATCCTATATATAATTAAGATATATATATATATATATACATATATATATATATATATATACACACACACATATATATATATGTATATAAATATATAATTAAATTATATGTATATACATATAATTTATATGTGGGAGAGATACCATGATCACAAAGGTTTCTCAGTTTTGACACTGTTGACATTTTGGGCTGGATACTTTGACACGGAGGCTGTCATGTGCATTGTAAGATGTTTAACCACATCCTCGGCCTCTATTCACTACTTGTCAGTTGCAATTTCTCCTACTCTCTTATAATAATTAAAATGTTTCCAAACATGCCAAATGTTCCCTGGGGGAGGGGATGACCAACTTGAAAAGCACTATTTTAGAGGAATGTCTACCATTAGCCAAAATATTTTCCTCTATTCTTTTATCTCACTATCTGACATTATTATGTTCTTTCTCCTCCTCCGTCTTCCTGCTCTTCCTCCTCTTCTTCTGCCTTCTCTACCACCACCGCCATCATCATCATCTTCATCATCATCGTGCTATTTAACAGCTATTTTATTAACAACAGTTTAACCAACTGGTCTTTTACATACAGCAAATACAGTAGTACTTTGGTTATCGAACGTCTCCATTGATGAATATTTCAGTTTACAAACGCTGTAAATTCGGAAGTAAATGCTTCGGTTTTCTAACACATCTCAGAAGTCAAACATGTCACATGGCTTCTGCTGAGTGCAAGATCCTGAGGCCTACTTTTTGGCTGTTTTCAAACGTTTCAGGACTCGAATGGTGTTCTGGAATGGATTACGTTCGAAAACCGAGGTACCACTGTATTTACCAAGCACAATTGAAACTTAGGGTATGTGTCAGAAAATGACGATTGAGAACCCTAGAAAGTAGGTGGGGAGGTAGGCTCATGGAGAGTCTCAAAATATCACAATAAGGGAATGCAAATATATACATACATCATTACATGGATATAATATAATGGATAGGCAAGACCACAGCCCTGAAGGAACTGTAGTCTGTTGGAGAAATTGTCTTTTGCATGAAGAAAAACAATAACAAAGCAACCTAGTCCATGTATCAGATGAGTGGCAGAGACAATGGCAACAAGACGGAAACGCTTGCATTAGATCAAAAAAAAAAAAAAAAGTGTTGACTCCATACACTTCATTTGAATTTATAAATAAAGGCAGTTCAGGTAAGAAAAATGGAATTTAAAAAGGCAAAATAAGAACAGCATGAATTTTTGTGGAACATGTTCAACATGTTTGGCATATTTGAAGGAAGCATAAAGTTTACGTACATGAGTGGAAAAATGAATTGGCTTTCAATTGCTGCTGTAACAAATTACCACAGATTTAATAGCTTAAAACAACTCTCATTTATTATTGCACCATTTTGTAGGTCAGAAGTCCCAGCTGACTTGGTTGGTTTTTATGTCCTGGATTTCACAAAGCTGAAATCAAGGTGTTGGTTGACATGTATTCTTACTGAAAGGGTTTGAGATGAAACTGCTTTCCAAGGTCACTCAGGTTATTGGCAGACTCCAGTTCTAGAAGCCACAGAACTGAGCACCTTTCCCATGCTGGCTGTTACCTGGGGGTTGCCTCTCACTTCTAGAGACCTCTTCTGGTCCTTGCATGTGGGACCCTGCATTTTAAAGTCAGCAACAGTGTATTAAATCCTTCCCATGCTTGGAATTGCTCTGATTTCCTCTCCTGTCACAATCTCTCCTACTTTTGGACAGAGAAAGTTTTCTGCTTTTAAGGACTCGTATGTTTACATTGGGCTCATCCAAGTAATTCAAGATAATCTTTCTATTTTAGAGTCAATAAAATGACCCTTTTGACATGTAAGTAACATATTCACAGGTTCCAGAGATTAGGGCATGACCATCGCTGGGGTTGGGGACATTCTGGCTACCAAAGAAGATGACTGAAGAAGGTAGTCAGTGGTCAGAAAGAGTAGGATCACACACCTGGATTTAATAAACAATTGCAAAGTTTTGTGCAAAGAACATTTTTAGCTAAAATTTTAATTTTTGAATAAATTTAGATTTACATAAAAGTTATAAAACAGTATAGAGTGTCTATATGTCCCTCAAGTTTTCCCCATTGCCATCTTTTATTGCATGATACATTTGTCAAAACTAAGAAATCCCCATTCGTACATTACTAATAACTAAGCTCCAGACTTCATTTGAATTTCACTAGATTTTCCATTAATGTCCTCTTTCTATTCCAGGATCAAACCCAGGGTACCACAATGTATTTGTCAAGCCTTCTTAGTTTACTCTGGTCTGTGACGGTTTCTCAATATTTACTTGCTTTTCATGACTTTGACAATCTTAAGAGTATTGGCCAAGTATTCTGCAGAAATTCTCCCAATGTAGGTGTCTGATGTTTTTTTCTCTCACCATATGACGGGGATGTTGACCCCTTGGTCACATTATATGATGAGGTAATGGTATCCACATACATATCTGGTGATGTTACTATTTTCCCTTTCTCTACTATCGAGTATTTTGGAATAACTAATTTTTACATACTGGCTAGCAGGGATTAAAGTGAAAGAAGGGAAAATAGTCATAATTTGAGTGTGTGCTTATGTAGGTGTGAACTAGAGAGATAGCTGTAGTTTAAAAAAAAAAAAGGAAAAATAAATGGAGGAAATTCACTAGAACCTAGTGATTATTTTGAAGGAGAGAGTCAAGAAAGATTGTAAAGTGTTAAGCATGAACGGTAAGATCAAGGACAATAAGGTCCAGGGAGGAACGCAACCTTGGACAATGACTTCAATTTCAGTTGGATTTTAGTTTCAGAAGATATTATTGTTCTTACCTATGGGGCCATCAAGGATACAGTTGAAAGTGTGGAATTGAATGTCATAAAGAAGGTCAAGGTTGAAGAGAGAGCCTGTTTGAAATAAAATACCATTAAAATGGAATAGTTATTTTAGAGGTCTCAAAACATGTTCATTTCTTAATCACTGCAATTTATTCACTGGAACCAGTCTTCCATGCTAGACATTTCTTTGGCTAGCCTCATTGCAGCTTTTCATTAAGACTTCAGAATAAAAGCAAAGTAAGGTAAAATATCGGATCCCTGCAGAGAGATAACCTGGGCCTTTTGTCTGATACAATCTCAGCACCTGACAGCTCACTGCTCTTCAGGGAAATCCAGGGCAGCCACTGTTCTTAATGTTCAAAATTTAGCACTCTAGATTGAGCCAAGTGCCTCGTGGCTGCTCCTCTCTCCTCCACTCCTCCTCTTCAGTGATCCAGCCAACTGAGTACCCTGTCGGCTGCCCTGACTAACTCCTGTAGTTTTAAGACCCATGAGGACTGTACATGATATATGTCTTTGCTTTTGCAAAGTACTTGGCATGGAACAGGAAGGATACCACTCATAACATTGAGGGAAAACATGAACTAGAAACCAGGTAGCACTGAGATAAAAATCTTTCTCTGCCATTTATAGTTGAGCAACTAAGCGAGTTACTTAATCCTCTGGAGCTGCAGATTCTCCCTCTGAAATACTGGGAAAATAGTGTACATTTCATAGAAAGGTTGTAAACATTTATGTGGAATGCATTAAAGCTCTTAGCACAGAATCTGGACATGGCATTCACTCAATAAAAGTTAAGAATAACAGACACTTTTATAACATTTACAAAGGGTCAATTATTGCACTACATAAGTATAACTTTACATATTCCTTTAATCCTAATAGCAACTCAATGAGCAAAGCAGACCATTGTTATCCCTATTTTATAGGTGAGGAAACTGAAGACTGGTAAAATGACTTGGCCAAAGTCAAACAGTCAGTAAGAGTAGATGTGGGATTAAAATCTAGACAGCTGGCCTCTAAATCTTTGCTTTTCAGCACTATGATATGCCATTATTATGCACATGACACATAATAATAATCAATTACAACTATTATTGTTGATAAAGCTTCTTTACATTACTGTTCATGTGGGGACAGAACAAGACAATCTTTTATACACACATTTACTTAACACTATTTTAGCTGCTCTAGACAATATAATAAGAGTAAAGAAATATATACAAAATAGAAAAATTATCATTGTTTCAGAAGTTGGCTCTCAGACGAAAGCACCAGATAATAATCTAAACAGAAAAATGGCTGATTACCAAAAGAAATGTTCAAATCAAAAGTAAGGGGCAAAAAAAAAAAAAAAAAAAAAAAAGTAAGGGGCATCAGGCAGCATTCTTGTGCATTTCACAATGGCTCACATACATACTTAGAAGTTGATGCTGGTTGTTGTCTGGTAGTTTAGCAGATACTGTCAACCAGAGTCCCAGATCCCCTCCGAGACTATTCACCATTCGATACCACTTTTCCTCAGGATTTCACCAACAACCTCCATGAGTCACATTATGTTTTCACCAAAAGGCTCCTCAAGACCCTTCCAGCTTCTGCTCAACACCCACTCCTAAAGCCAACACTGCATGTTTTAGCCCTTTGTTATAACACCACTCCATTTCCAGTACCAAATTCCATTCTACTCTTTACCCTAAGTAACAAATTACCATAAAACTTAGTCATGTACAACAACCATTTTATTTAATTAATTAATTATTTTTTTAAATTTTTATTTATTTTTTAATTAAAGTTTATTGGGGTGACAATTGTTAGTAAAGTTACATAGACTTCAGGTGTGAAATTCTATAATATGTCATCTATAGATCACATTGTTTGTTCACTACCCAGAGTCAGTTCTCTTTCCATTACCGAAGAAAGAGGATCTAATTGACTTATTTCTTATTTCAGCTTTATTGCGGTATAGTTGACAAAAAAAAATTGTAGGATAGTTAAACCATGTATCAAGGTATTTGATATACATACACATTGTGAGAAGTTCCCACTACCTGGTTAATTAACACAACCATCATCTCATATATTTACCTTTTTTGTGTGAGAACATTTAAGTTCTACTGTCTTAGCAAGTTTCAGTTATGCAATACAGTGTTCTTCACTATAGTCACCATGTTTTACATTAGATCTGCAGAACTTATTTACATTATAGCTGAAAGTTTATACTCTTTCACCAACTCTCCCTATTTTTCCCAACCCCTAGCCACTGTTAACCACTTTTTTGTTGCTTCTGCATATGAGTAAAACCATGTAGTATTTGATTTGTCTTCTTTTGTCTGGCTTATTTAACTTTGCTTGATACCCTCAAGGTCTATTCTTGCTGTTGCAAATGACAGATTTCTTTCTTATAACTGAGTAATATTCCATTACATATACCACCACATCTTCTCTACCCATTCATCAGTTGAATGATGCTGAGGTTGTTAAAAGAATATAGATTTCTAATATCTTGGCTATTGTGTTAATGCTGCGATGAACACAGGGATGCAGATATCTTTGATATTCTGTTTTTACATCCTTTGGGTATGGACCCAGAAGTGGGTTTGCTAGATCATATAATTTTATTTTTAATTTTTTGGGGAAACATCCATTCTGTTTTCCATTGTGGCTGCATCAATTTACATTCTCACCAAGAGTGCAAAAAGATTCCCTTTTCTCCAATGATCATCAGCACTTTTATAGTTCCATACCAATTTTTGGGTGAAACATATATGGCTTTATTATGTTAAGATATGTTTCCTCTCTATCCATTTTGTTGAGAGTTTTGTCCAAAAAGCATTTGTCCAATGCTTTTTCTGTATCTGTTGATATGATTATATGATGTTTTAAATTTATTGGGGTGACAATTGTTGGTAAAATTACATAGATTTCAGGTGTACAATTCTGTATTACATCATCTATAAATTCCATTGTGTGTTCACCACCCAGAGTCAGCTCTCCTTCCATCACCATATATTTGATCCCTCTTACCCTCATCTCCCACCCTCCTCCCCCCTTACCCTCTGGAAACCACTAAACTGTGTCTGTGTCTATGAGTTCTTGTTTCTCATTTGTTTGTCTTGTTCTTTTGTTGTTTTTGGTTTATATACCACATATCAGTGAAATCACATGGTTTTCTGCTTTTTCTGTCTGACTTATTTTGCTTAGCATTATACTCTCAAGATCCATTCATGTTGTCACAAATGTTCCTATATCATCTTTTCTTACCTCCGGATAGTATTCAATTGTGTATATATACCACAACTTCTTTATCCATTCATCTATCGAAGGACATTTTGGTTGTTTCCATGTCTTGGCCACCATAAACAAAGATGCAATGAACATTGGAGCACACTTGTCTTTATGTATAAATGTTTTCAAATTTTTTTTGGTAGATACCCTGGAGAGGGATTGCTGGGTCATATGGTAATTCTATTCGTAATTTTTTGAGGAACCTCCACACTGCCTTCCATAATGGCTGCACCAGTCTGCATTCCACCAACAGTGTATGAGGGTTCCTTTTTCTCCACAGCCTCTCCAACATTTGTTACTATTTGTCTTGTTGATGATACCCATTCTGACTGGGGTGAGGTGACATCTCATTGTGGTTTTTATTTGCATTTCTCTGATGATTAGTGCTGTTGAGCATTTTTTCATGTTTATTTGCCATTTGTATGTCCTCTTTGGAGAAATGTCACTTCAGGTCGCCTGCCCATTTTGCAACTGGGTTGTTTATTTTTTTGTTGTTGAGTTTCATGAGTTCCTTGTATATTTTGGATATTAGCCCCTTATCGGAGGCACTGTTTGCAAAAATCTTCTCCCATTCAGTTGGTTGCCTCTTTATTTTGTTCATGGTTTCTTTTGCTGTGCAGAAGCTTTTAAGTTTCATATAGTCCCATTCGTTTATTTTAGCTTTTACTTCCCTTGCCTTTGGAGTCAAATTCATGAAATGCTCTTTGAACCCAAGGTCTGTAAGTTTAGTACCTATGTTTTCTTCTATGCAGTTTATTGTGTCAGGTCTTATGCTTAAGTCTTTGATCCATTTTGAATTAACTTTGGTACATGGTGACAAATAGCAGTCCAGTTTCATTCTTTTGCACGTGGCTATCCAATTCTCCCAGCACCATTTATTGAAGAGGCTGTCTTTCTCTATTTATGTTTTTTGCTTCTTAGTAAAAATTGTCTGTCCATATTTATGTGGTTTTATTTCTGGGTTCTCAATTCTATTCCGTTGGTCTATGTGTCTGTTTTTCTGCCAATACCATGCTGTTTTTATTATTGTAGCTGTGTAGTACAAGCTAAAGTCAAGGAGTGTGATACCTCCAGTTTTGCTCTTTTTTCTTAAGATTGCTTTGGCTATTCCAGTTCTTTTGTTGTTCGAAACAAATCTGATAATTTTTTCCTTCTATTTCTTTAAAAAATGCCATTGGGATTTTGATTGGGATTGCATTAAATGTGTATGTTGTTTTGGGGAATATGGCCATTTTAACTATATTGATTCTTCCAATCCATAAGTACAGAATGTCTTTCCATTTATTTGTGTCTTCTTCAATTTATTTAAAAAACGTGTTATTGTTTTCAGCATATAGGTCTTTCACATCCTTGGTTAAGTTTATTCCTAAGTGTTTTATTCTTTTTGCTGCAATTACAAAAGGAATTGTTTTTTGTATTTCTTTTTCTGAGATTTCATTGCTAGTATATAGGAATGCAGTGGACTTTTGTACGTTGATTTTGTAGCCAGTAACTTTACTGTATTCGTTGATTGTTTCTAATAGTTTTTTTGGTGGAATCTTTAGGGTTTTCTATATATAGCATCATGACATCTGCAAAGAGTAACAATTTAACTTCTTCATTCCCAATTTGGATGCCTTTTATTTCTTTCTCTTGCCTGATTGCTCTGGCAAGGACTTCCAACACTATGTTGAAAAACAGAGGTGATAGGGGACAGCCCTGTCGTGTTCCTGAACGTAGAGCAAAGGGCTTCAGTTTTTCACCATTAATTATGAGATTAGCTGAGGATTTGTTATATATGGCCTTTATTATGTTAAGGTATTTTCCTCTATACCCATTTTATTAAGTGTTTTAATCATAAATGGTAGTTTTTCTTGTCAAATGCTTTTTCTGCATCAATTGAAATAATCAAGATATGATTATATGATTTTTTATCCTTAATTTTCTTAATGTGGTGTACCACATTTATGTATTTACATATGTTGAAACAAGCTGGCATCCAAATAAATCCCACTTGATCATGGTGTATAATCTTTTTTAGTATATTGTTGAATTCAGTTTGCTAATATTTGTTGTGCTGCTGGGGATCATTGCATCTATTTTCATCAGGGATATTGGCCTGTAATTTTCCTTCTTCCTTTCTCTCTTTCTTTCTCTCTCTTTCTTTCTTTCTTTCTTTCTTTCTTTCTTTCTTTCTTTCTTTCTTTCTTTCTTTCTTTCTTCCATTCCTTCCCTCCCTCCCTCCTTCCCTCCCTCCCTCCCTCCCTCCCTCAATTCCTCCCTCCCTCCCTTTCTCTCTCTCTCTCTCTCTCTCTCTCTCTCTCTCTCTCTTTCCTTCCTTCCCTCCCTCCCTCCCTCAATCCCTCCCTCCCTCCCTTTCTCTCTCTCTCTCTCTCTATCTTTTTGTCTCTCTCTCTTTCCCTCTCTCCCTCTCTCTCTTTTTTTCTTTCATTTTTTTGTAGTGTCTTTGATTTTGGTATCAGGGTAATGCTGACCTTGTAGAAGGAGTTTGGGAGTGTGGCCTCCTCTTAAAATTTTTTGAATATTTTGAGAAGTATAGGTATTATATTAATACTCTATGAATGTTTGATAGAATTATTTTGTGAAGCTGTCTGGTTCAGGACTTATGTTTTTAGGAGTTTTTTAAAATTGTTTTTACTGATTTGATTGTGTTACTAGTAATTGGTCTGTTCAGATTTTCTACTTCTTCCTGATTCACTCTTGGAAGGTTGTATGTTTCTAGGAATTTAGTTATATCTTCCAAGTTGCCCAAATTATTCCTATATAATTGTTTTTATCATTCTCTTATAATCCCTTGTATTATTGTGGTAGCAGTTGTCACTTCTCTTTCATTTCTGATTATATTTATTTGGGCTCCCTCTTCATTTTCTAGATGAGCCTGGCTAAGTGTTTTGTCAGTTTTTTGTTTGTTTATTTGTGGTTTTTTTTTAAGAACCACCTCTTTCATTGATCATTTCTAGTTATTTTTTAAGTCTCTATTTCATTTATTTCTGCTCTGATCTTCATTATTTTCTTCTTCTACTCACTTTGGGCTTCTTTTTGTTGTTTTTTCAGTCTTTAATGTGTAAGTTTAGATTGTTTATTTGAGATTATTCTTGTTTCTTGAGGTAGGCTTGTATTGCTGTAACTTTCCCTCTTAGAACTGCTTTTGCTGTCTCCAATAAATTTTGGGTTGTTGTGTTTCCATTTTCATTTGTCTCAAGATATCTGTTGATTTCCTCCTTGATTTCTTTGTCAACCCATTGATTATTTAGTGTCACTATTTAGCCTCCACATGTTTGTGTTTTTTTGTTTATTCTTGTAATTTATTTCTAGTTTCATACCATTGTGACTGGAGGAGATGCTTGATAGGATTTTAATCTTCTTAAATTATTGAGACTTGTTTTGTGGACTAACATGTGGTCTCTACTGGAAAATGTTCTATGTGCACATGCAAAGCGTTTGCATTCTACTGTTTTTGTGTGCAGTGTTTTGAAAATATCTATTCATTCCATCTGGTATAATGTGACATTTAAGGTTACTGCTTTTTTGTTGATTTCCTATCTGGATTCTCTTTAATGGAGTACTAAAGTCCTTTACTATGACTGTATTACTTTCTATCTCTTCCTTTATGTCTGTCAATATTTGCTTTATGTATTTACGTGCTCCTATGTTGGCTGCATAGATGTTTATGAGGCTTATATCCTCTTGTTGATTGATCCCTTATTGTTATGTACTGCCCTTCCTTGCTTCTTGTTCCTATCTTTCTTTTAAAATCTATTTAGTCTAATGTAAGTATTACTACCAAAGCCTTTTTTGTTTTCATTTGCATGAAATACCTTTTTCTATCCCTTCACTTTCAGTCTGTGTAATGTGAGTCTGATGTAGACAGCATATGTACAGATCTTCTTTTATTTTTATCTATTCAGCCACCCTATGTTTTTTAATTGGAGCTTTCACTCCATTTGCATTTAAATGCATTTTTCATAGGTATGTAGTTATTGCCATTTTATTAATTGTTTTCTGGTTGTGTTTGTTCTTCTTCTCTGTTCCTTTTTTCTTCTTTTGCTTCTTCTCTTATACATTGATGACTTGCTATAGTGGACTGTTTTGATTCCTTTCTCTTTATTTTTTGTGTATTTGTTATAGGTCTTTGATTTGTGGTTACCGTGAAATTCATATATACCAAGCTACATTTATAGTTGTCTGTTTTAAATTTATGATTGCTTAAGTTGAATGTATTCTAAAAGCACTACAGTTTCTTACAACCCCCATGTCATCATGTTTTAAATATTGTGTGTGTGTATCCCTTAATTCATTACTTTAGTTACACATGCTCTTACTACTTTTTTCTTTTAAGCTTCATGCTAGTTTTATAATTGGTTGATTATCACTTTTACTATGTGTTTGTCTTTATCAGTGAGATAGATTCTTTCCCATATTTTCTTATTTTTAGTTTTGACTTTTTCTGCTTAAAGAAGTCCCTTAGTATTTTTTTGCAATGTCAGTGCAGTGGTGATGACTCCTTTAGCATTTGCTTATCTGGAAAATTATCCTTTAATTCTGAATGATAACCTTACTAGGTAGAGTATTCTTGGTTGTAGTTTTGTTTGTTTGTTTATTTCCTTTCACACTTTGAATATATTGTGCCATTCCTTTCTATCTTGCAAAATTTTTGTTGAAAATCAACTGATAGTCTTATGGGTGGGTGGTTCTTTTGTACGTAACTAGCTACTTTTCTTTTGCTGCTTTTAAGATGCTCTCTTTATTTTTAACTTTTGGTATTTTAATTATCATATGTTTTGGTGTGGGCCTCTTTGGGTTCATCTTGTTTGGGACCCTCTGTGCTTCCTGGACTTGTATGTCCATTTCCTTTTTCAGGTTTGGGATGTTTTCAGTCATTATTGGTGTTTAAAGCTGGATCTTATGGGGACTTCTCCTTCTGTCAAGGATAACTCAGGTTGGGGAGTCTAGAGTAGGGGTCAGAACTTGTTCTTCAGGGGAACCTCTGTATCTGAGATTTTCCTCTCACTTGTGAATTGCCACATCATGGGTTTTTAACCTGCGCAGGGTGCATCTCTGAGTCTCCTACATATTTTGAAGTGGCTTCTTTATATGTTTACTTATAGGAATTCTATTCAGCTGTTTTTCAAGTGGTTCTCAATGATGGTGGTTTTATTTAATTTTGTTGTGATTTTGGTGTGTTTGTAAAAAGAGTTAAGTTCAGGACACACCTACTCATCCAACTTGAACTCTGAACCTCTCCTTGAACTTCTTCAGCTTTTGCCTGTCTGGACAACTTCATTATCTCCTTCAGTTCTGAAGGGCAACTTTGCCAGGTAGAATATTCTTTGTTGCAGTTTTTTTTTCTTTCTTTCTTTTAGCACTTTGAATATACATATATAAACTAAAGATACACTTTCATTTATCTGGATTCTCTATCTGTCAATTTTATCTTCAAACTATTAATACATTCCCCTCTCTACTGCTACAACTTGCAAGCAATTAATTAAACTAACTTAAACCAAAAGATTTACTTGTTTAAATAAACAAGAAGTCAAGGAGTGGTGTTAAACATTATATCCAAGGATAATAAAGAGACAGGGAGGGGAAGGAGAGGGGAGAGAGACAGAGAGAGAGAGAGAGAGAGAGAGAGAGAGAGAGAGAGAGAGAGGAGAGGAAATAGGTTATGTATAGTGTTTGTAGGTTATACATATAATATACTGGCACATACTGAGCAATGCCAAGAAATAGGAGGGTTTTTTTTTTTCAGTATTTATATGTTAATTCCTAGGGAGCTCAGTGATTGGATCTGCCTGGATCATACACTACTCAATGAACCATATGGTCCAAGGGAAGGTGGTACTATGATTGATCAGGCCTGAGGTATTATGTCTCTGTAGCTAGGTGACAGAGTTAGGTTCAGGTAACGATGATTGATAGCCATTGCTGACCAAGGGAAGTTCAAGAGGAGGTTTCCAATTAAAATAGAGTATTGTTTTACCAAAATTAAGGGAAACATTAACAACCACAGTGAATTTGTAAATTTGTGGTTGTGGGATTGTAAGGGGCGAAATCAGATGGTCTTTGTAGCCAGCTGTAGAAAAACTATAGCTACAATTTCCTCAATTTTCTAAAACAAACAAATTATTAGTTTCCCTCAGGAAAAGAGTCTCCATGAATCTTGAAGCATCTGCCACTAAGATATATTATATGAAGCATGTGGATTTCAACTGTAGTTGATATCATGTTGTATTACCCATACTCTTCATTGTAAGAGGGAAGTTACTAGAATGGATTTCTGCCACTGCAGCAAGTCTCAGGGATATAAATGATATTTTCTTTCTTCTGGGCTACTCCCTAAAATTTCTCATTGCCCCTAGTTATCATTTACATTAGTCTATGTGCCTTACCTTTTGAAAGGCTCAAATTTACCTTCCTGAGCCCCTGGCCACCATAGCTTTCTTAAACCTCTGCTGCTATGCTTATCTATTTACCATGAAAGTTAATCAAGGAAATACAGAGATACCAATTGTATCACTTGGGGAGCTCCTTCCCTTCATTACACAACAACATTTTGATGATTGCTGTCATTATTCTATCAGGATGTATGCTTGTCTTTTGGCACTAAGAGTTAGAAGTGACCATAAAGCTGCTGCCACTTGAGGTTTTACAGAACTCTCCCTGTGTCCTCTGGGAGAATTATTCCCCATCTAGGAATAAGAACTTTTAAACCACAGAGCCCAGAGTTGTGGGAATGGGTGCATAACTTTACCAAGTGGGCAACTGGGAAACATAGCCCTTTTCACTTCCACTCTTTAGTTTGAAGACCCATTTGTTTTATCTAACGGCAACTGAGCAGCATGCAATAGTTATTGTTTTGGGATATATACCCTGTGTGGACAGTGTCTCATCTTATAGGATATCCTCTCCTAGTCAGCACATCAGCAGCATCTATAACAGGACAGGCCTTTTAGTTGCTGGCAGGTTCTGGGTAGGATAGTTTGGGGAAGAACAAGTAGATCCATGGTCATGTGCCTACTTCTGTACCTACTATGTGGTGAAATGTGTCTCCTTGTCCGACTCAATGTTGTGTCACAGATTAAGCAATGTATAAGCCTTTATACAGAGATGCCAGTTTAGGCCCTGTGGTCAGGTAAGGCAAACTCATACTCAGAATATGTATCAAGTCTAGTCAAGATGAATCACTGCCCCTTTCAAGGCGGAAGGTGTACAGTGTAGTAAACTGGTCATCAAGTTGTTGATTAGTTTCCTGGAAAGATGGTTTAGGGCTCCAATGTGGATCACTCGTGGTAGCATTTGGCCAGAACTGACGATGGATGTTAATCCTGGGTGGATTTTGCCTTGCAGGAGAAGATAATGGACAGATTATTCAAGCAGGTCAAACAGGCAGTAGGATCTCCCGCTGCATTCTATTATGCAGTTGGTCAACTTAGTAAATATCAGAACCCCCCAATTAGCTGACCCCATGACTAAAATGCATTAGATGAGACCAAAATCGTCATGCACAATACCAGGAATATTTGTTAGAGTGAAGCAAGAAGCTAAATGACTTAATGTCTAAATCCAAAGTGCGGGGAACAGACTCTAAGAGTAAATTTAAGAGTGTCTAGTAAGTTTAGGAGTGTTTTTCCTCAGTCAATTCAGTGGAAGCCCAAGGAAAAGGGGGGGTTATCTGCAAAAGATCTGTTTGTGTAGCTTTTGTCTAAAGAACTGAAGTCCAGAAATATTCACAGAAGATCCACACAGTATTTGAGAAAATTGTTTCAGGAAGGAAAAAAACAAACCAAAAAAACTTTCAGCAAAGACAAAGAGACAGAGAGGGTACAAAATGAAAGGAAGCTGTCAATCTCTTGAAATTCTACTGGCAGGAAGCTTATTGATTAAAAAAAAACACAAAACTGCTTAGCACATGAGTGCTGCCTTTACTTAAAAAAGGAAGGGCATCTCATGGGGAACAAGGGCCTGGAGGGCAGAGCCTAGGGTCAAAGAGAATTATTCCCAAGCCTTGAAACCTAATATAAGAACTCTCAATTTCCCCCAATGAATTTAAGAATTGGTATGAATCCATGTTTCTTTGTATCTTCCATTTTCCATGCACACTGTGTATGTGGAGGACAAGTGCAAAATCTGTCCCTTTAGTTTCACAGGTTGAGAATAACTACCTTGAAAGAACCTCATCCACAACTGTATCTAATATAGATGATAAAACTGTGGGATTTGAGCAGATGCTATAATGAAATAAGACTCTTAGGGACATCAGCAGAAATTGAATGCAGTTTGCAAGTGAGTGGAATGTGCATTTCTGGGGATCAGAGTGTGGAGTCGAGTAGAGAATCCCCCACAGTCTGCAACTCCTAGAATCCATGAGCTAGCATACTTCCTTCCATTTAAGTGTGGGGTTGCATTAGTTTCCCAGGGTGTCTGTAATATACGTGGCCATATAACCACAAATTGTGTAGTTTAAAAACAATGTAAGTTTATTTTCTCACAGTTCTGGATCTGAAGTCTGAAATCAAGGTGTCAGCAAGGCCGTGTTCTCTCTAAAGATGCAAGGGGAGAATCTAGTCCATGCCTTTATTTTAGTTTCTGATGTTTCTCTCAATTCTTTATATTCCTTAGCTTATAGACACATCACTCTAGTATCTGTCGCCACTGTAAAGTAACATTTCCATATGAGTCTGTATCTCCATGTTTTTTCTCCCGCTCTTATAGAAACACCAGTATTATTAAAATATGGTCCTATCATACTCCAGTATAACTTTAATGCAACGAATTACATGTACGGGTATAATGATCCTATTTCCAAATGAAGTCATATTCTGAGATTTTGGAAAAGACATGAATTTTAGGGGGATATTATTCGACCTTGTAGAGGACTTGACCCTATAACTTGCTCTAACCAATAGACTACTACAAAAGTGATGAGATGTATATGATTAAATGCATGTGGTTATGTTACATAAGATTGTAATGATCATTCTACTAGGACCCTCGCTCCCTTTTGCTAACTTGCAAGAGACAAGCTTGCATGGTGTGTGTTGCCTAGAGAAAAGGCCATGTGTCAAGGAACTGAAGGAAGCTTATGGCCAATAGTCACCAGGAAACCAGCAGCCAGCAAGGAACTGAATGCTATGTGATTCCATGTAAGCCTAGAAATGGATCCTTTACCAACTGAATCTCAGATGAGACCACAGCTATAGCCAACACCTTGCTCACAGCCTGTGAGACAATAAACAGGACTTCAGTAAACTGTGCCCTGATTCTTCCACAGAAACTGTGAAAAGTGAATATGCATTGCTTAAAGCAAGTAAGATTGTGATAATGTTGTTGTGCTACAGTGGGTAACTATTACAGATTTTTGAGCATTTCCCTTCACTTCTGTCTTTTAGGTCCACTTGAATGGGGCTATAGTTCAGACATAGTTCATCTTTGACTTCTATCCATACATCAAGCTATCCCATTAGAAAATCAACTCCAACCATTTTCCTTCTCCAAAGCTGGTATTAGCATAACTCCCAATCCCACCCAATATGGACATAAATGTGAGCAGAGAGTGAGAGATAGGTGCCGTGGAATAGTAATAGGTGACACGGGGCACTAGGACACATGTTCATAAAGCTTACTGTGTCCTTGGGTCCTGCTTATGCCTGACAATGGAAGTAGTACTTTAACCTTAAGATCAAATCTGCTGGGTCCTCCTGACTTTATTGCTTGATGATTCTGACAGATCCTCCCTTATGATGGGTCCTGGTCACATAGTCACTTGTCCCAGGGGTTATGGGTTCATCTCTAACAGAGGTCAATAGCACACCAGGAGCTGTTTTTGAAAAGTGTATAATGGCCTTGTTCTTAGGACACATTCCATGTGGGATTCTCCTCCTGAGCCACATCATCCACTCCACATGGCGTCTTTCTCCACTGAAGACAAACCCTCCACTGTAACTTTGTGTGACCCTAAACAGAGGTTCCATGTAAACGGTGCCTTGATTCTTCCACAGAAACTGTGAGATCATAAATGTGATGGACATGCCTGCAGCTGCTGCAGAGGCTTTTCTGCTCTGGGCCTGTGAAGGTCAGTTTTATGTGTCAATTATGCCAGGCTGTAGTACCCACTTATTCAATCAAACATGACTGTAGCTGTTGCTATGAAAGTATTTTGTAGATGTGATTAACTTTTTGTTTCTAAGATTTTATGAAAAATTTAGCTAACATACATTATTATATTAGTTTCACATGTACACTATAGTTTTTCAACATTTGTGAACCTAAAGAAGTGATCGCCATGATAAGTCCTCAGTTCATAGCATGTCCTCTCCCACACACCTCCCACAGGTCTAGCACAGGCAGCAAAAAACCACAAATTGTTTTATAGTCCCTATCAGGTAGTCCCTGGCCAGTCACAGGGTGTGGGTGACCTCGGCCTGCACCAGAGTCTCTCCTAAGAAGCCCCAGAGCTCATATACCTTCAGGTTGGCTTCAGACCACAGTGGGGCACTGCCCAATTAGCCCCATAAGCAGCACACACAAAAGGGTGGTCTCAACAGGCACTCAGTGAGGTAAGGTCTCTGCACAGCAGCTTGTAAGCTGTGGATGTGGACAAATCCCACAGCCAGTCAGCCTGAGGGTCAGTCCCACCCACTGAAATGCTAATACCAATCAAGGCACAGCTATAACAGGAGGGCACACACCACCCATACAAGGGACTCTCCTGGAGCACCCAGTTCAGTGACCAGGGAGACGGTGCCAGGGCCCCACAGAGGACCTGCTCCATAAGGCCTCCTAGCCAAGATTGGGAGACTTAGCAGATTTACCTCATACATAGAAACAAACACAGAGAGGAAGTCAAAATGAGGAAACAAAGAAATATGTCCCAAATAAAACAAACAAACAAAAAACAAGAGAAAACTGCAGAAAAAGAACTAAACAAAATAGAGGCAAGCAACCTTCCAGAGGCAGCCTTCTGTTGCACCCAGCTGGTTGGAATCCCCTGCTTTTGACAGCCAGATGTTGTGAGGACTCCTCTTCCCAACACCAGTATTTCAGGCTGGGGAACCTGGAATTTTTTCCTCTGGAGGGGAACCTCCGTGGTTGAGGTATCCCTCCCAATTTTCATCTGCCACATGGAGGTTTGGGACCAGCCCATCTCACGTTTACACCCCTCCTATCAACCTCAATGTCACTTCTTTATATCTTTAGTTATAAAACTTCTTTTCAGCCAGACTTCAGAGGGTTTTCTAGGCTGATTGTTCTATAATTTAGTTGTAATTTTAATGTGTTCATGGAAAAAAAGCAAGCATAGTGTTTATCTGCTCTGCCTTCTTGGATCTCACCTCTATCAGAGAAGATGGATGTGATTAACTTAAAGTTGATTTTAAGTAACTAACTTTAAGGAGATTCTCTTTGATAATTTAGGTGGGCCTGATTGAAATCAGCTGGAAGGCCTGAGAAACAGAGCTGAGATTTTCCTGAGGAAAAATAAATTCAACCTGTGGACTGTAGTTTCCGTTCCTGGCTTTTGAGTTTCCAGCCTGCCTCTCCTCACAAACTGTCCTATAGAGTTCAGACTTGTTTAGTCAGCCTCCATAGTTTTGTAAGCCAATTCCTTGCAATGACTCATGTACAGAGGGTGCCAAAAAATGTATAAACATTTTAAGAAAGAAAAAACCTGTATTAAAATTGTAATGCTCAATACATACCCATAACAAAAGATGAATACAAGTCACATTTGACTTCTGCAATTACAAGAGGTGCTCCAAGTGGTTACCATCAGCATCCAGACACTTCTGACTATGGTGAACTACTGCTTGACTTGTTGCTGTGCGAGGTCTCCCACATCTTCCTTTGTGCACATCACACATAACACCATGCATCTCAAACTTATGAATGTGTGCAATTGTTAAACATGTTGGAGGTTCTGTTGCATACTCATGCCTCCATTGTCATTGCTCTTCCTCAATGTTCTTAAATTTCAAATACCACTTCAAAATGGTCTTGCGCTTCTCGAATGACAACTGCGCTTCTGCCATTTTCTTTGACTGTCCTGTCTGCCGCATGGTGGTGCTAACATTCATTTGATTAATGTAATCTGTTGAGTGAATGTCATACTACACAATGCTACCATAATTCAATTCAACTTCAAAAAGTAATACATAGATAACTTCTCTTAAAATGTGTATACATTTTTTGGCACTCCTGGTATTTATATCTATATCTATATCTATCTATATCTATGTATCTATCTGTCTATATCTATATGTCTATCTATCATCTATCTATCTATCTATCTATCTATCTATCTATAACTATCTATATATCCATATCTATATCTATATCTATATCTATATCTATCTATATGTAGATATATAGATTTAAACCTCTGACTCTGAAGAACATATTAGATTCTACACTAGAATCTATCTATATATAAATATATAGATAGATATAGATGATATAGATATAGATATAGATACAGATACAGATACAGATATAGATATAGATATAGATATAGATATACATAATGCGCAGAGTTCACCTACTCTTCCCCTAAGTTCATTGAGCATCCTTATAATCAGCATTTTGAACTCTATGTCTGGTAAATCGCTTGTCCCCATTTTGTTTAGTTATTTTCCTGCAGCTTTGTTTTGTTCATATGGGATATGTTTCTTTGTCTTCCCATTTTGGCTGCCTTCCTGTGTTTATTCTATGTAATAGGTAGGGTTGCTATGTTTCCTGGTCTTATGTAGTAGGTGTTCTTTGGGGTGCAGTGGTGCTCTTTCCCTAATTACCTGAGCTGCGTGTTCCAGGTATGTCCCTTAAGTGTGTTGTGTGTGCCCATCTATTGTAATTGAGACTTGGTTGCTGTTTTCACATCAATGTGAGAGATTTACCCTTAGCTTGTGAGGACTGACCATAACTACAGTGAAGGAGCTGTTGTACAGGGGATGACCCTGTGGTGCAGGATTTTCTTTAGGAAGGCTCTAGTTTCTGCCCAGTTTGCCCTTTCCATGCATCTCCTGCAGAGGCAGCCAGGTGGTACTTCAGCTGGGTTTGAAGCTGGCTACCCAGCATGCAGGCCTCCAGTGTTCCTGGGAGGGGCCTTCCACAGGCCACATCCTGTGTCCTTCCTGGGGTCAACTGGCATGAGCCACAAAGCAATCCGCAGATGGCACACACCCACACTGGGCTTGGAGTGCCTGGCAGAGGCCAAGTTGTGAACTGAGGCCAGCTGCCACTAATGCTGGACTTGGGGCTGCTCAGCAAGAGGTGTGGGTCACACTGTGGCCAGATGTTCCTTGTCTCGGGTTTGTGAACCTTTGAGAGATCTGCAGCATTAGCCAAGACAGGACATTTATATGGAAAAGCCACTGGAAGCAGTTTGGGTAAGCCTGCAATTTGGGTGAAGCAGAGTCTCAGTAAATCACCAGGGTGAGGTGAATGGTGTTGGCCAGGCTGATGAAGACACAGATATGGCAGCTGACTGTGTTTGCATGCTGGGTGGGAAAAGGGCTCAACAAGGAAACAATGGCTTCTGCCAGCACTTCGTTTGGGAGAAAGTTGCCCCTCCAGCACTCACCCTGGAGCCAGACAATTCAGTTCCTTCCTGTATCCCTGGCATGTTTCATAGTGCTTCCCCAGTACAGGAGGTCAGAGCGAGTGAGTCCATCAGCGAGTAATTCCATGTGTATGCTTTCTAGAGGAGAACCTCAGACTTCAGCTGACCCCCATCTCACTCAGCAATACTCTCTGCTGGTTTTCAAAGCCAGAAATTATGGGGACTTCTCTTCCTGGCACTGGACCCCTGGGCTAAATAGAGGTGTGGAAGCTGAGGAAGGACCTTCATAACCTAGATATTCCTCACAATTTTTGACTGCCACAAATGTGTTTGGGACCAATCCATCTGATATCTCCACCCCTCCTACAAGTCTCAAGGTGGCTTTTTCTATATATCCTTAGTTATAGGACTTCTGTTCAGCTAGACTTCAGGTGATTCTCAATGATAGTTATTCTGTACTTTAATTGTAATTGTGATGTGGTCGTGAGAGAAGGTAAGCACAGAATTTACCTACTTCACCACCTTGAACAGAACTTTTACCCTTCATTTTTAAATTTGTATGTTTTGGATGATGAAATTGATAACTTATTCCATTCACAGTCCATAGAATATTGAAATATAATTTCACTAGTTATAGGAGCAGAATGAATATTCCTTCAATTGCAAGACCAATGGATTCAGGACATGTCATGATTATTGAACACTGTAAGTGAATTAGAACTATAACCCCTTGGGAAGTATTGAGTATGGTTTTAATTGTACATGATTGTTATAATTTGTTAGTTGGAATTGAATGAAGAGAAGGTGTGTGGGCTTGCTGGTCACTAAAGGAAAATTCGAGCTATTGTTTTCATTTTCTGGCAAGTTCTTCTCTGTTTCTTTCACTACATGTTCTCTTCCCTTTAGGATACTTTTATTTTATTCTATACTCCCAGTTGGTAAGTGAAACATAAAACCCTCTGTATCACACCAGCTATAAGTTTAAAATGTGACCCAAATATGACCAATCATGCTAATTCATTCCTTGAATTCAGGGTCAGTATTAAAGGTTGGTGCAAAAGTATCTGCAGTTTTTGCATTTATTTGTAACCTTTTAAGCAGCAATTACTTTTGCACCAGCCTATATGCCCTAATCGGAGGAAATTAATAATCTGTCTTGTGATTAATGTTTGAACATTGGAAGATAAGCATTCTTTTTCAACTGAGGTTACTGTACTGAGACTATGAATATAAGATTACAGGTAGCCCTCTTCCTTACCATAGGGAAGACATTACATATCCGAAGCATTTAGACCAATATGGAGAGCTAAAAAATAGCTTGAGAACTCATGGACTTTAGAATATGCTTGATTCAAATGCAGATGCACTTAGGTGAAATAATTTTTAATTTTCCTCTTTACTGGTGGATAAGGTTATAGTGTTCTATAATAGGTGATTTTTCCCCCCAGGAAGAAGGAAGAAACCTTTTGGAAAAAAGCTGAAAAGGATTTGACAATGCCCAGTGTTATTTTTGCTTAAATCCAGTTACTGGGAAAGCATTCTGCACATCTTTACTCATCAGATTTCAGCATGTCATCTCCTCTCAATGGAACCAATTGCATTAAAGCAGTTATAAAACTATAGCCATCTTCCTCCCTTCACTAAAATGTAATAATAAAATTTTAAATGCACATATTCATTTTCCTCCCCTTCAACCAAGCAAATACACCTCGTCAGTAGTCTCTGCAGAGGTGATTATCATGTCTCTGTCTATGAAAATCTTAATGGAAAAATTAGATACATGACAGACTCTGCTAAACTAAACGTTTGATTCCATTACTTGGAAAACCAGTTGGCATTTATTTTTATACCTGCCACCAAAAATCTTTTTAGTTTTGTTATTTTTTCCTCCTCTCTATTCTTTTATTTCATTCTGTGTGTGTGTGAGAGAGAGAGAGAGAGAGAGAGAGAGAGAGAGAGAGAGAGAGAGAGTTTGAGAAAAAAGAAGGGAAACATTGTCCAGATATTCAAGCTAATACTGTACCAAATATTTACACTGCAGGATTCCATCTTTATATATACACACTAAAAGGGTTTTAATTTACTTGGGTCCAATAATCTCTTATTACGTTATTTGTTCCAAACCAAATAAAATCTGACTCCAAGCCCCTATCTGACAAAGGAGATAAGAAATATATTTGTGTTTTGAAGAACTCTTACCCTCTTAAGAATCATTTCATCACTCCTAGGCACGCCACATTCTAGAATATTTGGTTCAGTTTTCTGGTCTTATGTCCACAGTGGTCAGCCAGAACATATTAATTGTCCAAATAGACATTATCCCTTGAAGTTGACAGCACGGTTACTTTTGTATCAAACTCTGCAAGTAGTTTACTAATGAGGTTAGGAGAATCCTCTCCTCATGCACAGGCTTTCTACCAGGTAGTCTCGCTATCTTACCATCTTTCCTGAGTGCTGAGTTCGGAGAAAAGTAATTGACCCTTGCACCTGTGGAATTTTCCCCTACCCTCACACTGGCTTCCTAGTTTGGGCAGAAGTTAAAAGAAAGATCTATTATCTATCTGTCTGTCTGTCTGTCTATCTATCTATCTATCCATCCATCTATCTATTTATCAATAATCTATATGTATAAACTTGGATCACATGTAAGCTTTAAAGTCCTGGACTCCCAGAATGAGAAGTTTGGTGTGTCCACCATCTCCACCCTTCACTGGGTGTCCTGATGTTTCCTAGCACAGCAATACACACACTTGTGTCCTCAAGTCTGAGAGGATAAGCTGTAAATATAGCTTTCTAGTTGTAGAAACAAGGAGCAGGGTATTGTTAGAAGTTTGGCAACTTCTTCTTTGATCCAAAACATACAAAATCAATCAATAATCCACTCAAACAAAGATCTGGCCACATGTTGGAGAGGAGAAAGACTGAATACTATTTAATATAATGTAGCGGGCAACAAGAATGACTATCCTATTTGGGTTCAAATCCCCATTCTTCCCCACTCTTCCAAATAGTTGTGTGACTGGGCTACTTACTTAACCTCTCTGTGCACTTGTTTCCTTATTTGTAGAGTGAAAATATATTCGTACCAAATTTTTGGAGTTACTGTGAAAGGTTCAATGAAGTATTATTAAGAAAGGGCTCAGAAAGGGATTACGTGCTCTGGGAGCACTCTGTAAATGTTTTCTTATTAGTGACTCCATGAGCCTGCCTTTTCAGAACTCAATAACCCTCAAGATCTTGTTGATGAAAAAACATCCAGCCTAAGAGAAAGCTTATAAGAGTTCATTTGAGTCAAACTGACAATTGCCAGGAAGCAAAATATCATCGGATTGAGAAAATGCTCCAGAAGATGGCAGTTTTGCAACTTATTTTATACATTAGAATCAAAGAAGGAGGGTTACATGAAATCCATTGCTGGTAGATTAAGGGGGTGGGAGAAAGCAAAGCGGGGAAATCTCTGGGATTGGATAAAAGTAAATTGGAGAGACAGGTGCTTCTTTTACATCTGTGGGTACAGGACAGTTAATAGCATTTTACAGCACGTAGAGATGGTAATCAAGGGACAATAATAACAAGGGATTCTGTAGTTTCCTGCTCTGGTGTGGCAGGCTATGTCCTGGTGGAGTCCATAAAAAGGGATTACAAGGGCAGGATATGTTAGAAGCAAAAAAAGACAATAGATAGGCTCACTTAAGGTAAAGATGGACCTTTGTCAAGGAAGCTACAGGCCTAGGATGTGACCATGGCCATCATCCGCTTTTAGGAATTTTGATGTTCACACCATCCTATGTGGTTAATTTCGGCTTCTGAGCTTGTTGGGCCTGCCATGCAGGCCTCCTCTGAGCTTGACAGATTTAGTATGCAGCCTCTTTTTTTCATCCACTATCTAATGTAGAATCTAATACGTTCTTCAGTCAGAGGTTTAAATCTTGAACCTAACTCATGTCTTACCTTGGGGAAGCCATGCAACCTCTCAACTTTGATTTCACCGTCTGGAATATGGAGGTATTAGTATCTATTCATAAGATGGTTACAAATATTAAAAGCAATGATGTCTGTGAATCCCTTGGCAGAAAGCTTAAAAAGTGCCTAACTCTTGACACCATGGGGGAATTTATTTCCTGCTCTGACTATATGCTGTCCAATTCTATTTTCATGTCTTTGCCAAAGGGTTCATTACTTCTTCTTCTGGCTCTCTGATCTCCCACTTTCCTGACTACACACGGTATAAATTCTTGTCAAGTTCAATTAACTCAGCTGGGACTGCAGAAGCAGGTCTAGATTATCTTTCAGTTGGCTGTCCCCTGTTATCAGTAGTTCACCATCTGTTGGGCAGATCTGGCGGCAGGACTCAACCTCCCAGCTATATTCATTTTTTATGAAGTAGGCTGTGGTGACAGAGTGTTAGTTCTTGCCATGGTTGCTCTGTCTTGAGCAAAGCAGCCAGGCTGTGTGAATGGAAGCAGATGCAGTGTGTCCAGCCTGGGGTAGCCATCAAAAGGGCCCCCAGGTTGCCTGGGGGGATGCATCTGGTGCCCTTATTGGGCCAAGTCTAACACATGGACCTGTTAGCAATATTAATGACTGTCCTTAAATGGACCCAGCCAAATGCCATTTTTATTCAGCAGTTTTCCAACTCACTCTGTGTGGCAAGGCTGAGTGGGAAGAGTAAGCCATGTGCCCTTAGTGACAACACCATCGATTCTTTAAGGGACCAAGAGGAGCTTGGCTCACACCCATCAGTTTTAGTTTCCTTCAGTCAATCAATGACCTGTCAAAAACTAATGGTTCGTTTACTGTATACCACTTTGTGGAGCTCTATGGAGAAGAACTATTTTATGCCTCTGAAAAACTTATAGTCTAATTGGGATAAAAAGAACTATATTTATTGACTGAACAGGGAATTAAAGTGCTGAACTTTGGCATATTGATTTAACAAACCTTCATTTATTTAGCACACAGCTATCAAAGAGTGGCCACATGCTAAGCATTGGTGATATGGCAGTAAACTTGGTTATAAGTGAAGAAAACAGAGAGAACAATGGAATCTAAGCTAATCAGAGGACATTTATTTCACAGAGATGGGAGGGATTTAAGAGGGGGGCAAATTGGTATGCTAACGTTTTCCCTGCTTTGGCCCCTTTAAGTTAACCCAGCCCCCTGGCACAAACCATCAGAGAGATAATGCAAACAGCTTCTATGGAGGCCCATTTCTGTCTCAGTACTTTTTGGTCTGACTACCAGTTGTTGGGGATGAGACTTAAGTATATAAATGCCCATTTCCCACACCTAAGTTAATGTTTAGAGGTTGTAGTAAGCCTCAGGGATGTTGGTAAATACTGTGTCTTTATTTTCTGCTATCTGGGCACATGGTAGAATTGAGTTTTCTTCCCCTAGTGACATTGTGTGTTGTCATGTGACTTACTTTGGCCAATAAAATTTGAACGCAAGTGGATTGTGTTACTTTGAGATGGAAGATTGAGAGCCTGTGTATGAGTCTCCATGGCCCTTCTCCTTCCAAATCAGACAAACATACACTAAAATGGAACTGCCGTCGGACTCTGCCTCTAGTGACTAGTGATTCTCCACAGCCTTTCTCCTACTACAATCATATCATATGTGTTCAAATGGAACTGCCATCAGCCTCTGCCCCATGTGATTAGGGTGAACAGAGTTGCAGGCCAATGTCTGCTTGGCATTTGTGTGAAGGAGACATGTATTTTGATGTATTAAGCCACAGAGATTTGGAGACTGTTTGTTACTGAAGCATAACCTGGCTCATTCTTACAATTGGAAGAGCAAGACAAAGACCAGTTATAATAGGGACCAGCCTAATGAAGGGCAAAGAAGATGTCTGCCCACCCATGAGGATGAGGGGGTGTCTCAGAATCCCTCTTATAAAAAATAATTTTCTCTACAATGTGGTTACAGAGACCTAGTAATTCCCACTTCCTGTATTTCCTTAAAGTTATGTCAAAATACTTCCTGTTAGAATGCAAATGTCACTCCCTACAGCTGCCAATTAGGCAGCCACACAGACTGAATTTGCGAGCTGTGTTTCTTTCTAGCCCACTGGTTCTCAACCTCCGCTTTTGCACATGCCCAGTTGTCCAATGTTACCGTCAGACACAGCTAGCTTTTTCCCCCTCAATTTTCAATGTGAAAAAAGTTAATGGGAGTAATTTTCTTAATTTAAATTTTTTTCTTCTTTTAATTGCATTTACATCTTATTTGCTACTGCTTATTGCTAGTAAAATGTAGTCACAGATTCCTTACACAATTATTTCAAATACAAGTATTTGAAGTATAACATTCCTCATGTTGTCATGGAAAGAACACAGAGGTGTTTAGGTCTTCTGTGAACTTAATCATCTTGAGAAACATTGAATTATTACTCAGTTCTGACTGCGCTGTTATTCACTTGCAAAAGAGATAGGAGAAAAGTGAATGGATTTTGCTTACTGTAGTTAAAGCTATAATCCTGGGCATGTGGAAGAATGCAGAGGCAAGAGTACTTGTGTCCACATGGCTTTGCTGTCAGGAAAGAGAACTGAAGCCTTCTGTGTCCAGATAATTTAACTATTTGTCCCAGGAAATTCTTGCTCAGAAAGATGAGAGCATAAGCCCATAAGCCGGTAAGTCACTTTGCTGTTGCTTCAGGAAATGTCCCTAAGGCAATTTGGGTAAATGGTTAGCTTGTTAGTTTATCTAATCACCAAAGTTTATTTCTCAGACTCACTTCAAGACATCACCTTACTGTGCTTTCAGTTATAAGCTATTATCTCTTGAACCAGATGAGATAATAATCTATTCGATTCCTTCCTTTCAAAGATCTGCCTTATACCACGAGATCCCAGGCCCCCAAACTCTACAAATATCTTCCCAGTCTCTTTTTTATGATGCACTACTACAGTTCTGTCATGCTGATCTTTCCCTTTACTGCATTAAGGAAGACTCAACGGAATATGGTAGATCAGGACCAGAGGTTCATCCAAGTCACATATCATCTTTTCCTTATCTAGAAGTGGAAAAACTATGCTTTTGAATATTTGCCAGAAAATGTCAAAATACATTCTAAATAGAAAATTTATTTTCTCTCACATATTTATTTATGTTTGTCAATTAACTAGTCCAATACCAACTGCACAGGGATTCTGGTTGTGTTTATATCTTTGAACAAACTGAAAGAAAACAAATATGCATTTTTGGCCAAGGAGACCAAGTTTCAAAATTTGCCGGCATTGTATCTTTTCCCAAGGGAAATGCAAACAGCTCTGTAAAAAGCAGTGTAGCTAGTACAAACGGGATTCCTACAGCCTTATGTTCCGGTCCTCCCTGCTTACATGCTCACTTCCAGTTTCTTCAGTGTCAAAGAAGGAAATACTGTGGCTGTTGATGACGATCCTACCTCACAAAATGTGAAGATAAGTTTTGTGTTTGGATTTTCTTTGTCAGCGCTTTGGTTGTAACACATTTTGTTTGTAAGTGAAGACACTGATTTTTGGTTTTCATCCATTTTAAAATTAATTAGCCATTGTCATACTTGTAGCTGGCATATCTCACATCCAACAGACAACAAGGCCATGTTTCTGCTAAATCCACACATTGTGATGAGTTCTGCAAATCAGATCCATCTCCAAGAGACCTGGCACCAGTATTGGTGTTCTGCTGTCTAAACACAAAGAGGGGAAAGACATATCCCTTCCAATCCAGCAGCAAGCACTTAGCGCTCACTGAGCATTAACTATGGGCAGGGACTAGACTAAGCATTTACCATACTCTCTACCATGGCCCGCAATTAGTGCACATCGGAATTTGTCTTGCTAAACAAATCTAAAACATCTGCATTAGGAATACTTCACCACTTTTTATCAAGAGATGTGAAAGTGAATGGATCTTTATTTTACATTGTGTAACCAAAAGGTGACTTTTTCCCAAATAACAGGGTAGTCTGTCCACAGGCAAATAGATGCTTATCCTTCCAGTGAGTGACATATATTACACTCTCCATAAGTCGTTGTGAACACATCAGCATCATTGGGCTGTACCTGCTATAAGTGGTCTCTTTATTCTCTTGGATCCCAAAGTCACTCAGACCAGAATCACCATTGAATTTGCTTTGTTCGCCTCATGAAGGCTGGGCATCTGCTGGCCTTCATCTGCCTTCCTCACAGCTCATGCCACAGAAAGGGAGAAGAGGAAACTGTGAAAATGGCAATCCAACCAAGTTATGATGGGCGAGGATAGAATATGCAGAAGAAATGAAATAAACGTGAAACATGACATGAATATAATACTCTATTTAAATTATTTCACCAATTGCAATAACTTTTATTCTTTCTCTCCCTCTCCTTTTTTAAATATAAGAAATAGGATGCACTAAATTAAATTTGTGTCCTTCATTGTCCTCTCATTTCGTCTCTCTTCCACGATATGCTCTCTAGAAACAACTATTTTGAATTTATATTTTCAGTATTCTTATATTCTCTAGTTTTGATACTTTTCTCTAATGTACGATTAAGGCAAACTAGGACATGTGCACGTGCGCATGCGTGCACGCACACACGCAATCTGTCAGGGGGCTCAAGTATCAGAGTTAACCCAGATGGAAGAGCACGTATTTATAGGCTGCAGAACAGGTTGTGTCTTTGCTCAATGACTGTTTGAAGCTCATTCACATGACCCCCAAGCCTTCATGTCCCTGGAGGTGCCAAGGATAATTATGCAAACCCAGTGAAGAGCTGGTGCTAAGTAAACAGGGCTTCAATTATCCAGGGCTTCCTGCGAGTTGCCTGCGAGAACAACCCATACACCAGGCAGTACTGTACCTTTATTTTTGTCTGCTTTCCAGAGAAAAGCTTGGTTTGCTCTTGGTCCTGGGTTCTGTTCCCTGCCTTAGTGCTAGTAGGAGCTGATGAATGGGATGGGATTTTCTAAACACAGGGAAAAGAAAACCTGTCAGGAGAAAAGAGTACAATCTATTAAAGGTTTTTATCATCTTATTTGTCAAGGAGAAATAACAGATGCATTAATGCACACAGCACTTGTAATTCAGAGATTATTACACAAAGTGATAAATAATATTACTCTAATTTACCATTTGTCTTTTTTCACATAGTTAAAAAAACATAATTACAAGAAATTTTGACAATTTGCCAATTAAACAATTCATTCACCCACAGATGAAGCATGCATCTGTGCATTTTGCAATTAAGTTGGGGGACGTTAGGAAGATGAGAACCAACTGTGTAGTGCAATGATTTATTAGCCTGAATAGGTACGCATTAAAAGTAAAACAACTTCCATCTCTTTTCCAGAGCATCTAAGCCACTTGGAAAATATTTCCAGTTATAAGAAACAATAATCTTTTAGTTTTCTTGTTAAAGATTTTCAGACTTCACTACAATCTAATTTGTAAGGTTAATTCAAATTCATCTTTTTTTGTTTTCACTTTTATTGTTCCAGTGGACAAGCAATCTAATATAAGTAAAATGAATAGATTAATCTTATACTACACAAAGAAAAATTGAATTTTAGAAGTGTATAAAACCACTAGGCACGCCATGTTGGAATTAGGGAATGAGATAGAGCATGTCCTTATGGAAAAATGGGGTAGAGAGAAGAAAGGTTCCAGGACATGACAACAGATAACCAATTTGGGGCATGAAAGGAACTGGGAGGAGGGCTGATCAAGGCCAGCAGATGTCCAGCCTTCATGAGGCGAACAAAGCAAATTCAATGGTGATTCTGGTCTGAGTGACTTTGGGATCCAAGAGGAGAAGGAGAGCCCTTATAACAGGTGAAGCCCAATGTTGCTGACATGTTCACAATGACTTATGGAGAGTGTAATATATGTCACTCACTGGAAGGATAAGCTTCCATTTGCCTGTAGACAGACTATCCCGTTATTTTGAAAAAAAAGTCACCTTTTGGTTACACAATGTAAAATAAAGATCCATTCACTTTCGCATCTCTTGATAAAAAGTGGTGAAGTATTCCTAATGCAGATATTTTAGATTTGTTTAGCAAGACAAATTCCAATGTGCACTAATTGAGGGCCATGGTAGAGAGTATGGTAAATGCTTAGTCTAGTCCCTGCCCATAGTTAATGCTCAGTGAGTGTTAAGTGCTTGCTGCTGGATTGGAAGGGATATTTCTTTCTCCTCTTTGTGTTTAGACAGCAGAACACCAATACTGGTGCCAGGTCCCTTGGAGATGGATCTGATTTCAGAACTCATCACAATGTGTGGATTTAGCAGAAACATGGCCTTGCTGTCTATTGGATGTGAGATATGCCAGCTACAAGTGACTTGCCCTCGTTATGGAGAATAAACTATCAAGCATGAGAAGCTGAATGTGAAAATAATATCGACATATTTCCTCTGTGAATGCATTCTTAAAATAACTTATAAACAGCTGTCTGATTTCTGAAGGTAATAGAGTAAGAAAATATTACAAAAAGTGGAAGCCACATCAACATCTTAATGTAAGTCAGGGTATATTCATAGATCATTAACTGCTTATGGGTGTGAGAAAATGGTTAGTAATTGTTAGGAACCACTATCTATGGAAGGTCATTCAGCAAGGAGGGTAAAATATTCTGGAATTATAATAAAAGTCAAGAAAACATTTAACAATCAAAATATAATTTTCCAGCATGTTTTCCTAAGAAATAGGTTTTGTGTATTATGGCACTTTTATTAAAAACAAAATTCAGCAGGCGACTATTATTCATTGTGCTATGACATCCATCTTTTCTGAATTTATATTTATAAGTATAATTAATCTTATCCTTATTAACAGCAAGGTTGCGATTTAAAATAGTACGCTGTCAAAACGCAATGTAGTATTCTGGATTTGATTCTGGAACACATATAGGGCCATAGTGGAAAAAATGGTGAAAGCTGAGTAAAGTCAGTTTTATTAATAGTAATGTGCCAATGTTGGTTTCTTAGTTTTGACAAATATACTATGATGCTATAAGAGAGTAACAATAATGGAAACTGAGATGAAGATATATGGGAACACTCTGTACTCTCTTTGTAACTTTAGTAAACCTAAGATCATTCCAAAATTAATAAAACAATAATTATTAAATAATTCTGTTTTAAGGACAAGGGGTTTAGACTAAATGTTCAATTAGGCTGAACTTGAAAACCTTCTTTTCCTCATTTTTTGTTTGTTTACAATCTTTAAAACTAAAAAAAAAATATTTAGGATTTCAATCTTACCTCATAATTATATTTGACTACTTTATAAGTGAAAATTGAGTACCTTAACTCAATTTTAGTTTAATTTATTTTGTGTGTTTTCTTTGTTGCGGCAATACAGTTTGACACAGGTATAGTCTGACCTCTTTCAAGGTTCTTTTGCAGTCTTGTCCCTCTGTCCAGTGCAGGTCTCTCTTGTACCCTGCTTATCCTTTCCGATGAGGATCAGCGTGCAGATGTGGGTCATCTCTTCTGTGACGTGTCCCCAACGACGCCCATTCCCACGCCTCATCATTCCTTCCTTGCCTGGCTGTACATCATCTCTTCTCTGTATTTCTACTATTTGTGCTTTTCTCAGGGCTTAGCACACAGTTGGAGCTTCACAAATGACAGTTCACAGATTTGATCTTCTCAAGGCAAAACAAATTCATGCCCAGTTGGTAAAGCCTCTAACAGAATGGGACCTAATTGTATTTCCAATTTATCGATGTTTTGTTTAGTAGGTTCTGGGTTTTATTGAATAATTTATTATATTGATTTCCAAAGCAATTTAATGTGACTTTCGTTTCTAAGGCAGTTTTAGATTGAATTTTTCCAGAGCTCATATTCTGAGCAGCTTCCATTTCCCCAAAGTGCCCTCCCCACCAAGCTAGTATTTTTAGGTTTTACAAAGTGATCAAGGTACATATGAGGGAAATAATTTCTTCTCAAAAAAAATGTTTTTCTGTATTTTTGAAACCAGGAATAAAATTGGGGTTCAAGGACTTTATCCTTTTATTTGTTCATGTATTTATTATAACCATAATTCTTTAATTGTCCAGTTTTTGATTATTTATTCACTTCACAACATTTGTTAAACATCTTCTTTGTTCCAGACACTGCACTGAGAATAAAGCAATGGCAGTGAGCTCATGGTTGAGCTTACATTTGTGTGTGTGTGTGTGTGTGTGTGTGTGTGTGTGTGTGTGTTTAGGGAGTAGGCAGTATGTAAACAAGAGAAACAAACTGGGTGACATGAAGGCATTGATGGGCTTAGGAGGCAAAACCTCATCAGCTGGTGTGGTGGGGGATGATTATTTAGGAAGTAATACTTGAGCTTAGTTTTGAAGGAGGCAAAAGAGATGGTCTTCTGAAGAACGAGGGGCCAACATTCTTCAGAAGGATCAACTACAGAGCCCTGAGATGAGAACAAGTCTGAATAGGGCTCAAGGCTCGAAACAAAAGCCCTAGTGGCTGCAACTTTGTCACCACAAGGAAGTTGGAGCAGTTGGTGGGCTGTTTTGCTTTGCTTGATTAGACCATGTAAGCTGAAGCTCTTGTTCCGTTATTCTGGTATGTTCTATGGAAAATACCGAGAAAAGCAAAATTATGTTCCCTTTTCCCAAGGAGCTCAGAGTCTAGCTGGATTAGTGTAAAGTGCACAAGTAATTACAATGTATACAGTGTCTGACAATTGCCCTTAGATATATACAAAGTGGTGTGGAAGTTCAGAAGAGAAAAGGAGCCCTCACAGCCAAGGAACAACTAGATGGTTTGCAGTTGTTCCATTACTCTCTGACTGACTTTTATTTTTAAAATTAAAGTTTATTGGGGTGACAATTGTTAGTAAAGTTATATAGGTTTCAAGTGTACAATTCTGTATTACGTCATTTATAAATCCCATTGTGTGTTTACCACCCAGAGTCAGTTCTCCTTCCATCACCATATATTTGATCCCTTTTACCCTCATCTACCGAGTGACTTTTTAATATCTCCCCTCACATATTTGTTTTTACAAAGCATTGCTAGCTGGCTTATTCAACCTTCTCCAGACTCCTGAGCTTTTCAGAAACACAAAAAATCTTATGATAAGGACTCTGATAAAATGCTGTAAAACATATTTCAAACATTACTTCAATAGAGCACATAAAGGCCATAAAGACACAGAATCCCTGGGCAAAACAGATCATCCCAACCATGCTGCACTATCCTGCTTTTAGGTGTAGAATCCCAGGTGTTCTGTGGCCCACTGGAAGTGCCATATCTGGGAATCGTCCAGAACATTCTCCTGCCTCTACCGCTATAGGGCCCTTCCTCTGCTGGTCCAGCTTTATTCCCTCAGCTTCTTGGTTAGGCTCCTTTGCTTCTTCTTAGGAGAAGCTTCATACCCCACTGCAAATTGTCTCAGATATGCAAAATACTTAGAGCAACCTGCACATCACCAATGCTCTTGATGGCACTTGGAGAGCTGAGGAAATTCATAATTTTCTCGGGTGGTTGGCATCTAGTCTCTTATCTTGCCTTTCTGTTATTTCTTCCTGTCTTCTTTAGATATTTGTAAACAGTGGTTTTTAAACTGAGCACACATATTCCTAAGGGCATAGAAATACTTTCTAGGGAGGAGGAATAGCTATAAGAAAATCAATTTATAGATGCTCAACTTCCATCTATACTCTTCTCTAAAATAATTCAACCCAAGAATGCATTTGCCTATTCTTTCTCCTTTCTTAATTGCCTTTGCCACTTTGGGGAAGGGGGAAAAAAGGAAGCATCTCTCTCAGCTGTCTAGAATTTACTAATGTGCTGGGGCCCAGGGTATTAAACACCTCCTGATTACTCAACAAAAGGAGAACTCAAGAACTCTTTCCCTCACATGGATGGCTTTGTTTCAGCTAGGAAGCACTCAGGCAAAACAATATCCCACAGCTAGCTAGTTAACATCTTAGAATTAAGACTCAGCTGTGACAATTTCATGGAGGAATGTGTATTAACAAATTTATTTAAATTTTAAAAATAAAGTTAGAGTTTGTCTCAAAAAAAATAAAGCCTCTTTGGCTATTTGGTATGACAATGAGAGCTACAATTTTCCACAAATCAAATGAATTAAATATGCAGAATTTCATTAAAAATATATATATTCAAAGCATTATAAAACATGTAATGCAGTGGGAAACACATCTTTAATAATTACTAGGGTTACGATAAAAATGTTCAGATGTCAACTTAAAATCTGTAAGGGGTCCACAGGTTTCGTAATTGTCACATGGAATTTATGAACAAAACAGCACTCATTGTTCAGTTTGCTGTCTCTGTTCAGTCATTCATCTTTCTCTTTTTGTATTTTCTCTATGTGTCTTAATGTATAGAGGGCAGCAGTTCCTCAAAACTTGTATATGAGATAGAATTAAAATTATTATTATTATTTAAAATCTGAGAGCCTGAGTTCTTAGAATACCACAGTGAACTTGTTCATCTAAAATACTATACATTTACGAGTTCTTTTTGCGTATGGATTAAAGTTTATTCCATGACTCTTGTTTATATGCTGGCATGATCTACTTTTACACACATTATACTTATGGTATTCACTGTGTGTTTTCAAAGAATCAAGTGGAAATGAAAATATTTATCCATAAGATATACAAGATGTCATCACAAAATACAGTGAATGTTTAAATTTAAAAAAAAATTATTACAGTAAAAGACACATTGCCATTAATTTTCCTTACCCTTGCTTTGAAAACATTTATCCCATCATTCTTGCCACTTTCTGAAGCAATTCTGGAAGTCCTCTTTAGTGAGTGTCTTTAGTTGTACTGTCATGGCTGCTTTGATGTCCTGAATCAATTAAAAACGTTTACCTTTCATGGTCATTTTGACTTTGGGGAAGAGCCAGAAGTCACATGGTACTAGATCGGGTGAGTAAGGTGGATGACGACACACTGTCATGTTTTTATATGACAGAAATTGACATAGCAGAAGCAATGTGAGATACATAGCATTGTCATAATGGAAGACGAAACCATTTTCCCATTTCATGTTAATGTGTTGTTCATGATTCATGATTTATGGCACATTTTAAAACATACCTTCATTCAACCGGAGCTTACTGCATCTGACTGATTGCACCAAACAAGTTGCAATTGTCACACACTGTTACTAAGGTTTGACACACCACTTCCCATATTGAAGATCCCTGCCTTTCCGTTGTATGTTGCTCAGCAGCATTTACCATAGTTTTTTATCACAACTAGTATGTACCTCTATGTTCATTGCAGCATTATTCATGGTGGTCAGGACATGGAAATGACCAAAATGTCCTTCGAGAGGTGATTGGATAAAGAAGATATGGTACATATATGTACAATGGATTATTATTCAGCCACAAGAAAATATGAAATACTGACATTTGCAACAACATGTTTGGATCTTGAGATTATCATGCTAAGTGAAATAAGTCAGGCAGAAAAAGTTGAGGACTATATGATTTCACTCATATTTGGGTTATAAAGCTAAAAGCTTTAATGAACAAGACAAATTAACAAGCAAAAACCATAGACACAGATATCAATGTAGTGGTCACCAGAGGGTTAGGGAGAAGGGGAATGGTAGAAGTGGGTAAAGAGGGTTAAATATATGGTGATGGAAGGAGAATTGACTTTGGTTAATGAACAAACTGTTCACCATATAGATAATGTATTATAGATCTGTACACTTGAAATATATATAATTTTATTAACCAATGTCTCCCTAATAAATTTAATAAAAAACTCCACTAATTGGAAAAATTGAAAAAAAAAAAAGAATTAAATGAAACCATAGGAAAAAATAATGCAACAAAGAGATGGTTTTCTAAAAACATAAATAAATTTACAAACCTCTAACTAGACTCAATAAGGAAAAAAGAGAAAAGATGCAAACAAATTCAGAAATGAAAGAGGAGAAATTATAATGGACACCACAGAAATATAAATAACTATCTAAGACTACTATGAAAGGCTATACACCACGAAATTCAATAACTTAGATGAAATGGAGACGTTCTTAGAAATATAATCTTCCCAGACTGAATCATGAAAGCTGCAAAATATAACTAGAACTTTCAACAGTAAGGAAATTGAAATAGTTATTAAAAACCTCCCCAAAAATAAACAGCCAGGACTAGATGGCATCACTAGTGAATTCTACAACATTCAAAGAAGATTTAATATCTATCCTTCTCAAATGTTTTCAAAAATTAAAGAAGAGGCAATACTCACAATGCATCATATGAGTCCAACATTACCCTGACGTGAAAACCTAGCAAGGGCAACACACACACACACACACACACACACACAAAACCGCCAAAAAATCACAGACCAATATTTTTGATGACTATAGATGCAAAAATCCTAAACAAAATACTGACAAATAGAATACAAAAATACATTAAAAAGATGATAGATCACGATCAAGTGGAATTCATTCCAGGGACACAAGGATGGTTCAATATATGCAAATTGAAATATGTGATACATTACTACAACAAAATAAAGGATAAAAATCATGTGATCATATCAACAGATACAATAACTAAAAGCCATGTGGTAATAGAGCTATATAGAAGCAAAAGTTTTATATGTTATTAAAATTATGCTGGTATAAATTTAAATTAGAATGGTATAATTTTAGGATGTTAAATGTTACCTCCATAGTGACCACAAAGAAAATAGCTTTAAAATATACACAAAAGGAAATAGAGAAATTAACATATTTCACTACAACAAATCAACTAAACACAAAAGGAGACATTACTGTAAGAAGTAAGGGACAAAAAAGCTTTAAGCCATACAGAAAAAAAAAAGCAAAAAGACAGAAGTAAGTTTCTCCATAACAGTAATTACTTTAAAAGTAAATTAATTAAACTCTTGAATCAAAGAGTGAGATTGATTGGATTTTTAAAAATAATCCATAGGACTCAACTATGTACTGTCTACAAGTGACCTGCATTAGATACAAACATACAAATAAGTTGAAAGTGAAATGATGGAAAAATATATTCTGTGCAAATAGTATCCAAAACACAGGAGAGGTAGCTATACTGATATTAGACTATAAATTAAAAAAACAATAAATATAAGAGACAAAGTGGGGGCAATATATATTAATAAAACATTGAATGCAGCTGGGGGATATAACAACTAACATTTACTCACTTAGTAGCAGATTATCAAAATATATGAAACACAAATCAAATAGAAGGAAAATAAATAGACACTTCTTTAAAAACAGTTGAAGACTTCAATACCTCATATTCAATAATGGACTAAACAAACAGAAGGAAAGATAAGTAAGGAAACGCAGACTTAAACACTATACAACAAGATGTAAAGGACATATACAGAACATTCTACCCAAGAGTAGAATATACATTATTCTCAAGTGCAAATGGGAATTCCTCTATGACAGACCATATGTTAGGTCACAAATTACATCTCAGTCAAATTAAAAGATATATGTCATGTAAAGTATCTTCATTGACCACAATGAGATAAAATTAGAAATCACTAGAGAAGGAAAACTGTAAAATTCACATATTTGTGGAAATAAAACAATGGACTCTAAATAACTAGTGGATCAGAAAATATCCAAGAGAAGTTAGAAAATACTTAGAGATTAATGAAAACAAAAACACGCATTGTACCAAAACTTATGAGACACAGCCAAAGTGTTTTAAGGGACATACTTACACTAATAACTCTAAAAACTTACATTAAAACAAACAAACAAACAAAAAAAACTACTCAAATCAACAACCTAAGTTGGCAACTTAAGGCAATAGAAAAAAGAACAAATTAAACCCAAAGATAGCACAAGAAAGGAAATAAAAAAGATTAGAGCAGAGATAAATAAAATCAAGAATAGAACAACAAAAGAACAAGACAAACAAATGAGAAACAGAAACTCATAAACACAGACAATAGTTTAGTGGTTGCCAGAGGGTAAGGGGGGTGGGGGGTGGGGGGTGGGAGATGAGGGTAAGGGGGATCGAATATATGGTGATAGAAGAACTGACTCTGGGTGATGAACACACAATGGGATTTATAGATGATGTAATACAGAATTGTACACCTGAAATCTATGTAATTTTACTAACAATTGTCATCCCAATAAATTTAATTTAAAAAATAAATAAATAAATAAATAAAGCCAGACAAAGACACTAGAAAAAAAAAAAATTATATATATATATATATATATATATATATATATATATATATATATATATATATATATATATATCAAAAGCTCTTATAAACGTCATTGCAAAAATTCTCAATAAAATACTACAAACTAAGTTCAGGAGCTTATTAAAAGGGATACACCCTATGACCAAGTGTGATTTATTCCTAGAATGCAAGGATGATTCAACATATGAAAATCAATCAATGCAACACACCACTTAACAGAATGAAAAGGAAAAAAAAAGATCATCTCATTTGATGCAGAAAAAGCATTTGACAGCATTCAACGCTTTTTATAATTAAAACAGCACTCAACAAACTAAGACTAAAAAGAATCTACCTCAATACAATAAAAAACATGTATGAAAAACTCATTCTTCCATAGTATCGTATCATCATACTCAACGGTGTAAAACTGAAAGCTTTTCCTCTAAGATCAGGAACAAGACAGGATGTCTGCATTTGCCACTTTTACCTACAATAATACAAGAACAGCTAGGCAAAAGAGGTAATTAACGGCATCCAAACTGCAAAGAAAGAAGTAAAATTATCTTTATTCACAGACAATATTATCTGTTGTGTAGAAAACACAAATGATTCTATAGAAAAAAACAACAACATCAACCTGATAGAACTAATAAAATAATCCAGCAACCTGACAGGATATAAAATCTACATACAAATTATGGTTGTATTTCTGTACACTAACAATGAGCAACCTGAAAAGGAAATCAAGGAAACAATTTCATTTACAGTAGTAATTACAGTCACAAAGAATAAAATACCTAGTGATTAACTTAACCAAGTAGGTGAAAGACTATAGAGCGAAAACTGCAAAACATTGTTGAAAAAAAAATTAAAGGCATACATAAATGGAAATATAACCTGGGCTTATGGATTAGAAGACTTAACATTATTAAGGTATTAAATACTACCCAAAGTTATCTACTCAATGCAACCTTTTTTTAAAATCCCAAATATGTTTTTTTTTTTTACAGAAATAGATAATCCATCCTAAAATTTACATTGAGTGTCAAGGGACCCTGAATAGTCAAACCAGTACTGGAAAAAAAATAACAAAGTTGGGGGATTTACATCGGAGCACATATATCTTTACAGATAAATGTTTTCAGGTTTTTTGGGTAGTTACCCAGCAGAGAGATTGCTGGGTCAATGATAATTCTATTCTTAAATTTTTGAATTACACTGCCCTCCATAACGTAAAGATATATGTGCTCTGATGTTCATCGCACCTTTATTTACAGTGGCCAAAACATGGAAACAACCAAAGTGTCCTTTGATAGATAATTGGATAAAGAATATGTGGTATATATACACAATGGAACACTATTCTGCCATAAGAAAAGATGAAATAATGCCATTTGCGACAACATGGATGTATCTTGAGATTATTATTCCAAGCGAAATAAATCAGACAGAAAAAGTTGAGAACCATATGATTTCACTGATATGTGGGATGTAATACTGAAAACAATAAAAGAACAAGACAAACAAATGAGAAACAAAACCTCATAGACACAGACAATAGTTTAGTCGTTACCAGAGGGTAAGGGGGGAGAGGAGGTGATAGATGAGGGTGAAGGGGATCAAATATATGGTGATGGAAGGAGAACTGACTCGGGTGGTGAACACACAATATGATTTATAGACGATGTAGTACACACAATTGTACACATGAAACCTATGTAACTTTATTAACCATTGTCACCCCAATAAATCTTAATTTAAAAAAAGTTGGAGGAGTTACACTTTCTGATTTCAAAGCCTATTACAAAGCTTTGGTAATAAAAACAACGTAGTACTGGCATAAAGGCAGAGATGTAGACTAATGGAACAGAATAGGGATCCCCAATATACATCATCATATATATAGTCAAATACTTTTACAAGACAGCAGACTATTTAATGGGAAAAGATAGTCTTTTCAACAAATCCTGGGAAAACTCTATATCCACATGTAAAAGAATAAGGTTGGACTCTTCCCTAACACAATATACAAAAATTAGCTCAAAGTGGATCTAATACCTAAATATAAAAGCTAAAATAATAAAACTCTTAGAATAAAAGACAGGGCCAAAAATTTATGACATTGGATTTGGCAATGATTTCTTCAATATGACACTAAAGGACAGGCAACAGTAGAAAAATAATAGATAAATTGGACTTCATGAAAAAATGTTTGTGAATCAAAAGAAACTATTAACAGAATGAGATAGCAACCCACAGAATGGGATAAAATATTTGTAAAGTATATATCTGATAAGGAATTAATATTAAGAATATATAAAGAACTCATTGAACTCAAAAATCAAAACCAAATCTGATTCAAAAATGGGCAAAGGACTTGAATAGACATTTATCCAAAGATATACAAATGACCGATGAGCACAACAAAATATATTCAACACAGCTAATTATTATTGAAAAGCAAATGAAAACCACAGTGAGGTACCATCTCACATCATTTGGATGTATTATATATATAGAGAGAGATAGATGTATTGTATATATACATATATATATATATATATATATATATATATATATATATATATATAGAAAGAGAGAGACAGAGAGAGAGAGAGAGAGAGAGACAGAGAGACAGAGAGAGAGAGAGACAGAGGCAGAGAGAGAGACAGAGAGACAGAGAGAAACAGAGAGAGAGAGAGAGAGAGAGAGATAACAAGTGCTAGTGAGGATGTGGAGAAATTAGAACCCTTCTACACTCTTAGTGGGAATGTAAAATAGTGCAGCCACTGTGGAAAATGGTATAGTGATTTTTCAAAAATTAAAAATATAATTATCACATGTGACCCAGAAATTCTGCTTATGGATACACCCAAAAGAATTGAAATCAAGTCAAAGAGATGTAAAGCCAGGTTCATGACACTATTATTCACAGTAGCCCAAAGCTGGAAGTAACCCAAGTGTCCATCAATGACAGAGTGAATAAACAAATGTGGTACACACATGATACACATATTACATAGCCTTGAAAAGGAAGTAAATCCTGATCCATGGTACAACCGGATGATCCTTGAGGATACAGGAAATAAAATAAACCAATCACAAAAAGACAAATACTGTATGATTCCATTTATATGAGGAACTTTGAGTAGTCCAATTCATAGAGGCAGAAAGTAGAATGGTGGTTTCCAGAGGGTGAGGATAGTGAAGCATAGAGAGTGATTGTTTAATGGGTATAGAATTTCAGTTTTAGATGAAACAAGCTCTGGAGATGGATGATGGTAATGGTTGCACATCAATGTTAATGTACTACTGAGCTGTACATTTAAAAATGGTTAGGATGGTAAATTTTGTGTTACGTGTATTTTACCACAAAAAAAAGCAAAGAGAAAAACTCATATAACAGCTTTAAGTGATAAGACAGGGTTTAAAACATGTGTCTGGCATAAATACTATAACCATGTTAAGATATAAATTTGCCTTATGCTAAATTCAGGGCTAGTAACAACCACAGTAAGGAAGCAACAGAAACTTCTCTCTCCTTTCACTTGATGAAATACGTGGGGTGAAAAGACTGAATGTTGCCATGCACTTCTGTCTTACCAGGAATAGCATGAATCGTTCTGTTGTGTAAAACACGTGGGAGATGTGATCCCTTTGACCAGAAGTACATGAGACACTTTGTCGACATTGAAGGTAAGAATTTTGCATAGTGCTTTAAAAACTGTTAATCACTTTATTAAAAATATAATATTTCTGAAAACAAATTGCTAGCATCAAGTAAATCTTAAGAAAATCACGATGGAGATTTATAAAAGTGATAACATTTCGAAAGTTCAGTAGGACTCCAGAATTTTTTCTCAATTTTATTTAAAAATGTATGTTGATTAAGGAAATTGGGGGGAGAACATACAAAAAGTAGAAATATTTTCATGCTTCCACCATGATAGTTACATGTGATGTACTCTAACCTTTGTGTACTTCTTTTCAGAACATTTCTCTGTGTTTGTAAGTTGTCATAAATATATTATAGAATGTGAAATCATTTCTGGCTTTTTCACTTAATGTAATGATGTTTCTCACAAGCATTTATTTCTGGGACTGTCCTGTGTGTGGTTAGATGTGTTAATTAAGAAATTATTAAGCATGCAGTGTGTTCCTAACCATTCTCTATGCTGAGAAACACATAATAAAAATGGGAGTCAACTAATTCAGTTTTTAATTTATAAGAGAGATGAGCAGATGAGGGGACAAATCCAGGGGGAGTTTCCAGAAGGTAAAATCTTTAATATTCCCAATCAGGGTTAACTAGTCCCTCCCACTGTGTTTTCTACTTCAGGTCCTTATTCTTTTATCCTCAATTCTGAAATCTTCCAAAACCCTTAACTGATTTGGTGGTGGAACCTGAGCTGCCATGAACTCAGTTGGGGACAAATATGATCTGAACAGATGTGAAGCTATTTATAGTCTCCCTGGCACATTTAGGGGGAATGTTCACAGATTCCCTGAAGAATCATCAATATGTTTGCTTATATTAAATGCAGCCTTAGACAAAGGGCATGATGTATTTTTATGTCATATAAGAACTTTATTACCTTTTCTTAAGATTCGTAAGTCGTGGATTCTAAAATAAACCTGATCTAAAGGTTTCAAACAGATTATGGACCTGCATTTATTTATATCACGGCCTTTATCTCTGTGGTTTGCAATACTTGCATGTCATCTTTGATAGACTGAGCCTCTGGAAAAGGAGACTTGTTTCATCTTCGTATTCCCACTACCTTGTGCAAAATAGATGTTTAATTAATGATTGTTGGGGCCTGCTGTAACTGGCAAAGAAATTAGGCACTGGAGCAATGAATAGTAGGCATAAGTAGATGAATCACAGTACCCCGTTTTTGAGCCTTTACGTTCCTTGGGGCAACCTCGGATGGCATTTCAAGGCATGGTCATTATTACCTTACACACATGTGGTTCCTTTGGAGGTTGAACCGCAGCTAAAGTTTTAGATTTTTAGTGTTACACAGCAACAGTGCCAAAGGATGTGAAATTCTCTCAGACTTTCATAATTTACAATGCTTCCATCTGATCACATCATCTTGTTTGACAAACATTGTATGTTGGACTTTTGCTTTCTTACTGTGTCTTGAACCCATGACTTTAATCAGTGACTTATGTTTAGATAATCATTTATTTTGTTGCTTGTGGTCACTGAAGCTAAAGTACTTTTTAAAAATGTAAACCTGTTTGGCTTTTTTTTTTTTTTCAACTATAAACGAACACATCTTCTTTGATTAAAGTCCAAAATTACCTTTAATTTCAGTTATTTCAAATTTTCCCAAGGTTCCAGCAGTTTTATTTATTTCCTTCTGCACTCTGGCAAACCACTTTCTCCAAACTCTGAGCTCCTTGAGGAGAGTGACCTTGTTTTATTCATCTGTGCATTTCTGTGTTCAGAATCATTCTATATATGTAGATGCTCGGCAATTTTTGGACAAAGTTTTAAACATTATTGACCAATTATTTTATGTACATTTACTTTATACTTATAAACTTCTGATACATATAAAAGCAAAGTAATAGGAATAAGTGAGTACATGTAAAATATTTATAGACAGGAGGACCTCAGATCCCACTTAGCTGCACTTTGCTCAATAACCACACAGGCAGGAAGTGAGTTGTAAGTGGCTGGCAGAACTGTTTAAAGCAAAGATCAGGTTCCCAGTTAGTTGCCCTCTCATTTTGGTCTTGCCTCAGAATAAACTGCAAATTGTAATAAACCCTAGATGAGTCCCTTGCACAGAGCATGCACTCATAAAACATCCACTGATTGAAATATTGCAATGAGAATACAGTCCATTAATAAAAGGAAATGCCCAGGTTGACAGAAAAGACATACTAAAATGCGGCCCCACTTCTGCAATCACCGTCATATCCCTTTAAACCATGAACTGTGCCTTGAAAAACAAAGTAGTTTAGTGGTTGCCAGAGGGTAAGGGGTGCGGGGGGTGGGGGGTGGGAGATGAGGGTAAGGGGGATCGAATATATGGTGATGGAAGGAGAACTGACTCTGGGTGATGAACACACAATGGGATTTATAGATGATGTAATACAGAATTGTACACCTGAAATCTATGTAATTTTACTAACAATTGTCACCCCGATAAATTTAATAAAATAAAATTTAAAAAGAAAAGAAAAACAAAGTAGTTTTGACTTCATTTCAACCACTAAAAGATATGGTAATTTCTACTCCTCACCTTCTAGGTCCAAAGGGGGAACAGGGAAGGGCCATTTGGAATGGACAAGACTGAAAGCTGAAACAAGACATCAGAGTTCAAAGAAGAAAAGGGGTGAGGAGTCATCCTTACCTATGGTCCTAGTTCATATTGCGTTATTTCCTTATTTGAAAACTTTTCTCTTTATCACTAGTTTTCAGCAAATCCCCTAAAATAGCCTTAGTGTAGTTTTCTTCATGTTTCCTCTACTTGGGGTCCATTGAGCTTCCTAGATGTATTGGTTTATAGTTTTCATTAAATTTTGATAATCGTCATTCATTATTTCTCCCAATTTCCTTTTTCTTTTAATTTCCCCATCTCTCACTTCTTCTATGGGGACTCCAACTGTGTTAGGCTGCCTGAAGTCGCCTCAAAGTTTATTGATGCTCTGTCCTTTTTTTCTAGTTTTTTTTGTCCGTGTTTCATTTTGGATAGTTTTTAGTGCCTTATCTTCAAGTTCATTAATCTTTTCTTTTGAAATGTCTGATCTACTGTTGATCTCATTCAGTGCATTTTTAATTTCAGACATGATACTTTTGACCTCTAGATGCTTAATTTTGAACTTATAAAAATATCTTTATGAGACTTCTGGAAAAATGGCGGAGTGAGGTGAGCCTCTGTAAAGCTCCCCTGGAATTTACAAAGAATCGAACAACAAAAACTCCACAAAGGACTCCCTGCACAGCAGACAAGCAACACGAAGAGGCCCACTACCGACTGAAATCACCTACAGGTGGGAGATTCGCGCAAGTGGAGGGAGGAGGAAAGGGAGGGGCGGAGGGGACAGCATATAACACGGCTGAACCCACCACCCACGGCAGAGACCTCGGAGAAAAGACTGAGGGAAATAGGCTGAAAACGGTGGTTGAAGCCCCCACTGCCGAGCAGAGAACGGAGCCTTAGGCACTGAGAAGTTGCAGTTGGAGAAATAATAAAACATTCTACCAACAAGTACTGGCAAACAAAAGAAAGACCGCTTTCTATCAACCTGTTGCAGAAGTCACTCCTGTAGATGTCTAGGAAGAGAAATAGTAAACCAGTAATCGCCATGAATAACCAAGGCAACAAGATAGCTCAGAAAGAAAGTGAAAAATCTCCAGAGAAGGCACTTAAAGATACAGAAATATGTGACTTGAGATTAAAATTTTAAAAAAGAACCAATTAGAATTTCTGGATATTAAGGACTCAATAGAAGAAATTAAGAATGAAATAACCAGCTTAGTTAGTAGAGTTGACCAAATGGAGAAAGAATCCGTGACATCGAAGATAGAAACATGGAAACTACACAGCTGGAACAACAAAGAGACGTGAGATTTAAAAGAAATGAAAGAACTCTACAAGAACTTTCTGATTCCAGCAGAAACAAAATATAAGAATAATGGGCATACCAGAAGGAGAAGAAAGAGAGAATGGAACAGAAGATACATTCAAACAAATTGTCGATGAGAACTTCCAAACTTGTGGAAAGAACTGGATCCTCGAATCCAAGAAGCAAATAGAACACCTAGTTACCTCAATCCCAACAGGCCTTCTCCAAGGCACATTGTATTGAAGCTGTCTAAAATCAACGACAAAGAAAGAATCCTCAAGGCAGCCAGTAAAGGCCTGAACCAGAATATGCGAATGGAGAAAGTAAGCGTGCTGAAGAAAATGGAATACTCTAAATATCAAACTTTCTTTTACATAAACTTAAGGGTAACCACTCAAAATAAATCCAGAATTGAAATATATACTGAAATAAAAGAAGAAACAGAGGAAAACATCATAGGATACCACCACACAGAAATAATAGACAACAACGAAAAGACAAAGGAACAATGGAGACACAGCCTTACCAGAAAAATAAGATAGAATGACAGGAGAGACACACATATCAATAATCTCGCTAAATGGCATAGACTCAAAGTGAAAGGGTGGAAATTGACACTCCAAGCAAATGGTACCCAGAGAAAATCAGGTGTAGCCATAATGATATCAGATGAAACAGACTTCAAGGTGAAAAAGATAACAAGAGACAAAGATGGACATTTCATAATGGACTGTACAACAAGAAGACATAACAGTCATCAATATTTATGCCCCCAATCAGGGAGCACCGAAATACACCAAGCAACTACTAACAGAACTAAAGGGAGAAATTGACCAAAACACAATTATACTAGGGGACTTAAATACATCATTGACAGCTATGGATAGATCATCCAAACAGAAAATAAATAACGAAATAGTAGCCCTAAATGACACATTAGATGAAATGGACATAATTGACATTTATAGAGCACTTCATCCTAAAACATCAGACTATACATTCTTTTCTAGTGTACATGGAACATTCTCAAGGATAGACCATATATTGGGACATAAAATCAGTCTCAACAAATTTAAGAAGATTGAAATCATACCATGCATATTCTCTGATCACAAGGCTTTGAAATTGGATATCAACTGTAAAAAGAAAGCGGGAAAAAACACAAATACATGGAGATTAAACAACATACTTTTAAAGAAGGACTGGGTCAAAGAAGAAATTAGAGGAGAGATCAAAAGATACATAGAAACAAATGACAATGAAAATACATCCTACCAAAATTTTTGGGATGCAGCGAAAGCAGTTTTAAGAGGGAAATTTATCTCATTACAGGCCTATCTCAAGAAACAAGAAAACTCCCAAATAAATAACCTCATGTTACACCTTAAAGAACTAGAAAAAGAAGAACAAGTAAAACCCAAGGTCAGCAGAAGAAAGGAAATAACAAAATTAGAGCAGAACTAAATGAAATAGAGAACAAAAAGACAATAGAAAAAATTAATGTGACAAAGAGCTGGTTCTTTGAAAAGATTAACAAAATTGACAAACCCTTGGCTAGCCACAGAAATACAAAGGATCATCCAAGAATACTATGAAGGACCATATGCCACCAAATTCAACAACCTAGAAGAAATGGACAAGTTCTTAGAAACATATAGACTTCCAGGCTGAACCATGAAGAACTGGAAAATCTAAACAGACCGATCACCAGTAACGAAATTGAATCAGTCATCCAAAACCTTCCCAAAAGCAAAAGTCCGGGACCAGATGGCTTCACTAGTGAATTCTACCAAACCTTCAAAGAGGATCTAATACCAATTCTGCACAAACTCTTCCAAAAAATTGAAGAAGAGACAGTACTCCCTAACTCATTTTATGAGGCCAACATTACCCTGATACCAAAACCTGGTAAGGACAGCACAAAAAAAAAAAACTACAGACCAATATCTCTAATGAATACCGATGCAAAAATCCTAAATAAAATTCTAGCAAATCGAATACAACAATGCATTAAAAAGATTATTCATCACGACCAAGTGGGGTTCATCCCCGGGGCACAAGGATGGTTCAACATTCACAAATCCATCAATGTGATACATCACATAAACAAAATAAAGGACAAAAATCATATGATTATATCAATTGATGCAGAAAAAGCATTTGACAAGATACAACATCCATTTATGATTAAAACACCTAATAAAATAGGTATAGAAGGAAAATACCTTAACATAATAAAGGCCATATATGACAACCCCTCTGCTAATCTCATAATTAATGGGAAAAACTGAAGCCCTTTGCTCTACCTTCAGGAACACGACAGGGCTGGCCCCTATCACCTCTGCTTTTCAACATAGTGTTGGATGTCCTTGCCAGAGCAATCAGGCAAGAGAAAGAAATAAAAGGCATCCAAATTGGGAATGAAGAAGTTAAATTATCACTCTTTGCAGATGACATGATGCTATATATAGAAAACCCTAAAGACTTCACCAAAAAGCTATTAGAAACAATCAACGAATACAGTAAAGTTGCAGGCTACAAAATCAACGCACAAAAGTCCATTGCCTTCCTATATACTAACAATGAAATCTCAGAAAAAGAAATACAAAAAACAATTCCTTTTGCAATTGCAGCAAAAAGAATAAAATACCTAGGAATAAACTTAACCAAGGATGTGAAAGACCTATATGCTGAAAACTATAAGACATTTTTGAAAGAAATTGAAGAAGACACAAAGAAATGGAAAGACATTCCGTGCTCATGGATTGGAAGAATCAACATAGTTAAAATGGCCATATTACCCAAAGCAATATACAGATTCAATGCAATCCCCATCAAAATCCCAATGGCATATTTTAAAGAAATAGAACTGGAATAGAATTGAGAACCCAGAAATAAAACCACATAAATATGGACAGATAATTTTTGCCAAAGAAGCTAAAACATACAACGGAGCAAAGACAGCCTCTTCAATAAATGGTGCTGGGAGAATTGGATAGCCACGTGCAAAAGAATGAAACTGGACTGCTATTTGTCACCATGTACCAAAGTTAATTCAAAATGGATCAAAGACTTAAGCATAAGACCTGACACAATAAACTGCATAGAAGAAAACATAGGTACTAAACTTATGGACCTTGGGTTCAAAGAGCATTTTATGAACTTGACTCCAAAGGCAATGGAAGTAAAAGCTAAAATAAACGAATGGGACTATATGAAACTTAAAAGCTTCTGCACAGCAAAAGAAACCATTGACAAAATAAAGAGGCCACCAACTGAATGGGAGAAGATTTTTGCAAACAGTGCCTCCGATGGAACCCTCATACACTGTTGGGAATGCAGACTGGTGCAGCCGCTATGGAAGGCAGTCTGGAGGTTCCTCAAAAAATTACGAATAGAATTGCCATATGACCCAGCAATCCCTCTCCTGGGTATCTACCCAAAAAATCTGAAAACATTTAGAGATAAAGAGCTTTGTTTACGGTGGCCAAGCCATGGTAACAACCAAAATGTCCTTCGATAGATGAATGGATAAAGAAGTTGTGGTAGTTTACACAATGGAATACTATTCGGCAGTAAGAAAAGATGATATAGGAACATTTGTGACAACATGGATGGATCTTGAGAGAGTAATGCTGAGCGAAACAAGTCAGACAGAAAAAGCAGAGAACCATGTGATTTCACTGATATGTGGTATATAAACCAAAAACAACAAAAGAACAAGACAAACAAATGAGAAACAAAACTCATAGACACAGACAATAGTTTAGTGGTTACCAGAGGGTAAGGGGGGAGGGGGGTGAAAGATGAGGGTAAGGGGGAACAAATATATAGTGATGGAAGGAGAACTGACTCTTGGTGGTGAACACACAATGGGATTTATAGATGATGTAATACAGAATTGTACACCTGAAATCTATGCAATTTTACTAACAATTGTCACCCCAATAAATTTAATTAAAAAAAAATATCTTTATGTCTTTCTTTAACATATTTAATCTTTCCTCATGCTTCTGGAGTATATGCAATATAGTTATAATACATTTTATTGTCCTTGTCCACTAATTCTATCATCTGTGTCATCTTGGGTTAATTTTGGTTGATTTTTCTCATAATTGTGGGTCATTTTTTCCAGATTATGGGCATGTTTGGTGATTTTTTATTGAATGACAGACATTGAAAATTACCTTGTTTGATGGTATTTTGCATTTCTATAAATGTTCTTTAACTTCTGGAATGCAGTTATATTACTTGGAAACAGTTTTATCCTTTCATGTATTACTTTTAAGCTTTGTTTGATGGGACTAGACATTGTTAAGCCTAGGAACAATTTTCCCACTACTGAGGCAAAATCTTTCTAAGTACTTTACCATGAGGGTTTTTCTACTTTGGCTGGTAAGAACAGGAATTGTTCCCAGCGCTAAGCAAGCTACAGATATTTTTTCTTCTAATTATTTGGGATAGTTATTACTTTGACCTCAGTTGTTTTTCCACACATATGCCCTAATCAATATACAGCAGGAGACTTGAGTAGGACCATTTGCACATATCTGAACACTCTATGAGTACAGCTCTCTCTCTTCTTGTAATCTGCCTTCTGAACTCTAGCTGCTTTGGCTTCCCCATCTTCTTCTTAATTCAGGGGCACTTCCAGTTTACACCTGAATTTTCTATCCCTAGATCTTGAAATTCTCACCAGGCAGTAGACTGGTACATGTTTTGGCCCACCTTGCTCTAAGAGTTCCTTTGTTGTCTGATGTCCAGTGTCTCTAAAACCACTGTTTCACATACTGTGTCCAGTGTTTTAGTTTTTTCTGTCAGGAGGATAAATATTATCTCTGTTAATCCTTCTTTTCCAGAAGTGGATATCTAAAAGGAATATTTAAAAGAAATAAATAGATACATTTGGTTGGGTCATACAGAATATGAAGAAAACCAGTTGAATTGAGATCTACTATTAGAAAGGTATTTTGGAGCAAATTTTCAAATAGCCCTAAAGTTAGGGGGAAAAAAAAAAAAAAAAGGCAGCGTTTTCTTTGGCGAAGCCAGGAAAAGCCACATCTATGTAAGAGAACATGACCACAACTCTTTACTAGAAGAAAAATCTTCCACTGAGCAATCCAGGAGAATGACTGCAGAGCCACAGAAGGCAAGGAGACCAACCCCAAGACATTGGCCATGGCCCCACAAGAGATTATAGACTCCAAGTGGATGTGAGAATGTAGGGATATAGAAGAGGTATGAAGAGACAGAGAGAGAGAAGCCATCAACAGAATGTCCAGAGTGAGGCAGACATGAGAGGTAAAGATGGCTCTGCTGTCTGATTCTGGTTGACTAGGAGGACGACATGCAATTAATGAAAACTAGAAATTCAGGATGAAGAATAGCTTTTGAGAAGAGAAAAAGTATTTATACAACGCTTAAATTTAATTATTTAGGGTTTTGAGACCAAAAACAATCAAATGATTTATTGAAAGATAGCACTTTCTACTAGTGAGATAAGAATATAATTTTGTTTCTCCGAGTCCAGAGTATTTTTCACTTGACACCTTCCTTCTCCTTAGTATTTGTTCTAATTAGCAATTGTTTAAGCTTCCTCTTTGTGTCTAACTTGATTTTTTAAAGTAAGGTAAATCTATGATTTTAATGTTTTCTTGTTCTTTCTCAACATAGAGATAGGTCCTTTACTTAGTGATAATTATATTACATAATTGACACTTCATACTATTTTTCTTGGGCTAAAGAGTCATATTTAGTTGTATTTCTTCCTGTGCATAACATCTGGTTGAAACTAGTTTGAATCAACTATGCCTTTGCCATTAGTGAGGGCCATTGTTGCACTTTGAAATTTCATTTCAAAATCAAACACTTACAAATTGATTTACTCTACATTCAATAAATTATCACTAATCAATTTGAATGCATAATGCTAAATTATTGGTACCTTATGTGATCTGGCATTGCTAAATGGTAACCTAATACGGCCCAGAGTTAAACACAAGGATTCTGTCTTCTCAGCCTCTTGGCTGTTGCTTCTCTCCCTATCCTGTCTCTCAGAACCATGTCTATTAGAGTCTATGGTCAGGTTTACGTTAGATTTCAGCACAAATGGATGATGATTCCACTTGAAAAGTGAACTTGTATGGAATACAGATTAGTTTTAAATCACTTCCACATAATCTCATTTGGAGGCCACAATAAGAAAAAGGATAATATCATTCCCATTTGATAACAATAAGACTGAGTTTAGACAAATTCCAGCAGTTCATCAGAGGTCACAGTGCTAGGTAGTTATGGAAGAATAATCTATGTAGCTATCGTCCATATCAAATTCTGAATGTAGTGTGTGGGAGCATATGGGAGTGTGTGAGATGTGAATGTGTGTGTGGGCAAATGAAATGTGTGAGTCTGTGAGTGTGCGTGACCCATTTGAGTGTGTTAGTGTGTGTATATGTGTGTGTGAGTATGTTTGTACCACATGTGAGTGTGTGAACATGCATGGGGCATATGAGTGAGTGTATGTGGGCATAAGTAATTATGTGGGAGGCTTATATGAGTGCATGAATGTGTGTGTGGCACATGTGAGTTGTGTGAATGTATGTGTATGTATGCGAGTGTATTTGTGAGTGTGTGAATTCATGAGTGTGTTTTGGCAGAGACTGGACAGAGGTGACGTTCTCCTTGCAGATTCTTTCTAGTCTTCAGATTGTGGGAATAACAAAATGGCCCTAATCGTGCAGAAGGCAGTCTACTGTCATGGAGTCCTGTGCATCAGTTTTCACCCATCTTCTTACTGGCTGATTGAGCTAAATGATCAAATAGCACTCATTATGATCTGCCATTGCCCAGTATCTTCAGACTCCTGCCTTATGCCCCTTAAACTCAATACTCTGACATCACCCAGAATTGCTAGAAACTTCCTGTATCTGCCACACATTTCTTTTTTGCTGTGTCTTTGATTTGAGTATTTTCCTTTTTCCCTCTGTTCATGTAATAATTCTTATTCACCTTCTTGATATCACTATCCCTCCCTTTTTTTTTTTCCTTTTGGGATTAACACTCACTTCACAAGCAGTCATGGTGTGCTGTGAATCAAGGTGCTATATCTTTCTCTAGGCAAGAAGTAGAATCTCTTGAGTGGTGGAGTGTAAAGAAGAAAAACTACTGGAGTTCAGTCTCCTAGTAGGGGTTTCCTAATGAGAGAGCCAAATGTCCTAGAGTGGTCTACACCTGCTGCTCTAGCCTTACCATTCTCCCTACTTACTGCGCACCAAGTGTTCCACATGCTCACCTACATTTTCCATCCTTTGCAGCTATTCAGGGGCCATATGACTTGTTTTGTCCAATGGACTATGACAAGTGACATGTTTAACTTCTGAGCCAAGCAGTTAATAACAAATATGCCTCCTAGAGCTTTCTTTCTTTAAGCCAGTTTGTGGCAAAACTACAACATGGAAGCAGCTTAAATCCCTGGGTCACTAAAATATACCCAACCTGTATGGCATAAACAATAGTCAAATTTTTATTAGGCTCAATCACTGTGATTCAGGGGAAGTTGTTCTTGCAGTATCTGGTGTTTTTTACTCCAACCAGTACAACTCTATTTTTTCTAGTGAAATCATTTTCTGCTTTAGTTATCCAGAGTCAAATTATTTTGCTTGTCCCCAAAGAACCTACACTGATACACCATTCATTGTACACCAAAATCAAAGCACACCTATGATTAGTCGTTTATGACTTCACTTCCTTCACTGGACTGTGAGGAATTTGAATGCAGGGAATGTGTTTTGTTCATTCTGTATTGCTGGTGACTGACATGATGGTTGGTACACAGACGGTCTCCATTTAGGCTTGCTAAAAGATTAAATTATGTTCTCCTCACTATATTTCATTTGTCTTGATAAAAACAATGTGTTTTGATCCTTTGGAATAAAACCACACTGGGTTTACCTTTCAGTTCAGCCAATGGTTGACTTTCATCAAGTTAGTTAACATTTTTTATCTTCTCATTCCTTATTTATAAAATGGTGATAAAAATATGACCAACTCTATGGAGTTATTGGTAAGATTAAATAAGAAAATGTATTAAAAATGCTTAGCACAGCACCTGATAAACAGTGAGAACTAAGTAAACAGCAGCTGTTATTACTGTGATTGCAGTATAATGATCAGATTCTTTTTTCAAAACCACTTCTAGTTTCCCTAACCATTAATACAAATACAGCCTAGTTGACAAGAGAATAAAATTAACTTTCTCCTAGACCTTCTTGTCTGTTCCAAATGATTATCTTATCTTATTAAAACAATGTCATTCCCTCATCCTCTCCCCTATTCTTCTATAGTGTTGTCCCACTCTTTCAATATGGTTTCTTTGTCAATGTAATAGTAATTAGTAATTTCTCAGGAAGTTCTTTTTAAATAACAAGAATGAATTTTTATTCAAATTAAATCTTTGTTATAGTTTAGAGATGTAGATTGTTTTAATGAAAGAAAAAATCTTTTTGATATTTGTAGGTGGAGTGGAGTTTATTTTTCTGCAGATCAGCTTCCTGGCAGTCAACCTGTTGGCAGCACTCAGTGCTGAGTTGTTCACATTCAACAATGTGACCAGAAGTAATGACTCAAACTCAGTAGAGGTCAGAAATAATCAGAAGTTATGATTCCTTGGCTTGATGCACAATATTAAGCTGCTTTAGCAAAACTCTCCCTTATTCTTGTGGCCAGATGCTGTAGAGTATGAAAAAAAGAAATCACAATTAATAAAAAGTTCTCCCCCCACACACACACACCTGCCATCCTGCTACTGCCCTAAGTGGAAGTCATAAAGAAAGGGATTTAAATGAGCTAAGAGACCTGACTGAGCTCTCCTGGGTCAGAGGTGCAGTGCATTTGCACACCTAGGGGAAGTTGCTTGCTAATGTACCTGTTCAATAAATTACTCTGCAGGAAATCACTTCATTATTTATGACTTAAACATTCCTATTGCAAAATGGTGATCTATGTCATGTACTGTTGCATTACCAATTCAATTATTCTTTTGTCATGCAAACTCTCTGAGCTGTGACAAGGGGTGGGGCAGTACTTCAGGGTTGGCAATCTGTAATGCTGTACAGGAGCAGCTTTCTTCAGGCTGCAGTGTGCTGGAGAATTTATGGAGTGCCTCTTAGGGGAGATGTCTGCCAATGATGGGAAATTGATGATCACTATCTAAACATTTATTAGCCCTTCATCGGTTATAATGTGGCCATCTTTAACTTGCCTTCCTTAACTGATAGCATTTCATGCTTTTTAGAAAGAATTTGGAGGTATGAGATAGAAGAAAACCTGCCCTTCAGAATCTATCGCAATAATATTCATTTTCTTATTGCTCTCCATTTTCTTAGAGTTTGAAACCAATTTTATAGGAAAAGATGCTACAAATTTTTTTAGGACGTCTTTTGTATGTTGGTAATAGAAAGGTGAACTTTGAGGTTGATGTGATAGCAAAACAAATGTGTGATGACAGTGAACTCCAGTCGCTTATGTGATTGTTTTAGCCTCATGTTGCCAAGCATCCATTTTGTTTAATGGTAAAGCAAATTGTCTACTTTCCCTTCTGGATTTATTAAGATAGTCAGATGATTGGCACAATTGGACATAGCCAATGGAACATTTTTAAATTTCAGACACTATAATGCTTTTACATACCTTTATGTCAGAGAATTATCAAAATGTACTAATGCCTTTATATTAGCAGAAAAACAGAATACTGGATTGGACACTTCATGGCCAGGAATTCTGAGAAAAAATGTGATTAATCTTCTTTTGTTTTCTCTATCTATCTATCTATCTATCTATCTATCTATCTATCTATCTATCTATCTATCATCTATCTATATATCTATCTATCATCTATCTGTCATCTATCTGTCACCATCTATGAAAGATTAGACAATTAAGTACACGAACTTTCCACTGTACACTTACTTGGTGGAAAGTTTGCGAACTTAATTGTCTGATTTTTGAAATTCTTTCTTCTCACTCGTTTCTCCCTTTTACTTGTCTGGGGCCTTTTACAGAATGGTTAGGAGCAGTGAGTCAACTCAGTTTTACAATGGACCTGTTTTTAGACTGAGGTTGGGAGGAAAGTATTAACATTTAGTCACTATCATGTGTGTGAGACGTTACATTTATCTTCTCAAAGTACACCATGAATTATTTTTTTTTAATTTTAATTTTTGTATTATTAGTTTCAGGTGTACAAAACAATGTAATAGTTAGACATTTATACCCCTCACAAAGTGATAACCCCCCTCCCCAATCTACTACCCTTCTGACATCACACAATGCCATTACATTTCCATTGTCTCTATTCCTTAGGCTATACTCCACTTCCTGTGACGATATATATTATATACATATAATATATATATATATAAATAAATGTAATATATATGTAAATTACATATATATGTTAAATTTATATATATATATATATACATATATAAATTTATATATATATATATATACATATACATATATATATATATATATATAAAATTACAGTGGACATTCATTATTATTCAGCTTCAGCTTCAGGTGTACAGCACAGTGATCAGGCATCTACACCATCCATGAAGTGGTCCTCCTTATAAGACAAGTGTCCATTGGATACCCTACAAAATCTTTACAACATTATTGATTATATTCCACAAACTGTCTTGTATCCCTGTGGCAATCTTGTGGTTATCGATTGTGCTTTCTAATCCCCTCACCTTCTCTGTCATCCCCACCCGCCTCCCATCTAGCGACCCTCAGTTTTTCCTCTATATCTCTGAGATTGTTTCTGATTAGTTTCTTCATTTATTCTATTATTTAGATTCCACATATAAGTGAGATCATATGGTATTTGTCTTTCTCCATCTGACTTATTTCACTTAACATAATGTTCTCTAGGTCCATCCATATCTTTGCAAATGGTAAGATTTCATTCTTCTTTATGGCTGCGTAATACTCCATTGCAAAAATGTACCACGGTTTCTTGATCCAGTCATCTACCAATAGGTATTTCAGTTGTTTCTATGTCTTGGCCATTGTGAATAGTGCTGCAATAAACATAGGGGTATATAAATTTTTTTGAATTAGTGTTTTGGATTTCGCTGGATAGATACCTAGGAGTGGAACTGCTGGGTCATAGGGTAATTTCACTTCCGGTTTTTTGATGTAACTCCATACTGATTTCCATACTGGCTGCAGCAATCTGCAATCTCACCAACAGTGCACGAGGGCTCCCTTTTCTCTACATCCTCGCCAGCACTTGTTGTTTGTTGATTTATTGATGATAGCCATTTTAACTAGGGTGAGGTGGTATTTCATTGTGGTTTTTATTTGCATTTCTCTAATGATTAGTGAGGTTGAGCATTTTTTCAAATGTCTGTTTGCCATCTGTATGTCCTCGTTAAAAAATTGTCTTTTTATGTCTTCTGCCCATTTTTTAACTGGGAGGTTTGTTTTTTGGTGTTGAGTTGAATGAGTTTTGTTTTTTTTTTAATAAATTTTGGATATTGACCCGTTATCAGATATATTGTTGAAAAAATATCTTCTCCCATTCAGTAAGATGCCTTTTTGTTTTATTGATGGTTTCCTTTGATGTGAAAAAAACTTTTCAGTTTGACGTAATCCAATATGTTTATTTTTTCTCTTACTTCTCTTGCCCAAGGGGATATATCAGTAAAAATATTACTAAGGGTAATGTCTGCAAACCTTCTTCCTATATTTTCTTCTAGGAGTTTTATGGTTTCAGATCTTACATTTTAGTTTTTAATTATTTTGAATTTATTTTTGTATGTGGTGTAAGGAGGTGGTCCAGCTTCATTTGTTTGGATGTGTCTGTCCAGGTTTCCGAGCACCATTTATTGAAAAGACTGTCTTAGCCCCAGTGTAAATTCTTTCTTTCATTGTCATAGATTAAATGACCTAGAAGCATGGATTTATGTCTGGGCTCTCTATTCTGTTCCATTGATCTCTGTGTCTGTTTTTATGCCAGTACCATTCTGTTTTGATTACTGTAGCCTTGTAGTATAATTTGATGTCAGGTATTGTTATACCTCCCACTTTGTTCTAGTTTCTCAAGATTGCCATGGCTATCCAGGGTCTTTTATGGTTCCATATAAATTTTAGGATTGCATGTTCTATTTCTGTGAAAATGTCCTTGGTAGTTTGATAGGAATTGTGTTGAATCTGTATATTGCCTTAGGCAGTGTGGACATTTTAACTATACAAATTCTTCCTATCCATGAGCACAGTATGTGTTTCCATCTACTTGTATCTTCTTTAATTTCTCCCTTCAGTGTCTCATAATTTTCTGAGTACAAGTATTTTACTTCTTTGATTAAATATATTCCTAGGTATTTTATAGTCTTTGAAGCAATTGTAAATGGGACTGTTTTCTTAATTTCTCCTTCTGATAGTTTATTATTGGTATATACAAATGCAACTGATTTCTGAATATTAATTTTGTATCCTGCTACTTTACTAAATTCATTTATCAGTTCTGAAAGTTTTTTGGTGGAGTCTTTGGGGTTCTCTATATATAGTATCATGTAATCTGCATATAATGACAATTTTACTTCCTCTTTACCAATTTGGGTGCCTTTTATTTCTTTTTCTTGTCTGATTGCTGTGGCTAGAACTTCCAGAATTATGTTGAATAGAAGTGGAGAAAGTGGGCAATCTTGTCTTGTTCCTGATCTTCAGGGGAATGGTTTTAGCTTTCCCCCATTGAGTATGATGTTAGCTGTGGGTTTATCATATATGGCCTTTATTATGTTGAGGTATGGTCTCTCTATTCCCACTTTCTTAAGAGTTTTTATCATAAATGGCTGCTGGATTTTGTCAAATGCTTTTTTCTGCATCTATTGATCTGATCATATAATTTTTATTTTTCACTTTGTTAATGTGGTGTATCACATTGATTGATTTGCAGATATTGAACCAACCTTGCATACCAGGAATGAATCCTACTTGGTCATGGTGCATGATCTTTTTAAAGTATTGCTGAATTCTTTTTTTTTTTTTTTTTTTTTTAGTATTGCTGAATTCTGTTTGTTAATATTTTGCTGAGGATTTTTGCACCTATGTTCATTAGGAATATCAGCCTGTAGTATTCTCTTTTTATGTCTTTGTCTGATTTTGGGATCAGAGTGATGGCCTTATAAAAAGAGTTTGGGAGCCTTCCTTCCTTCTGCATCTTTTGGAATAGTTTGAGGAGAATAGGTGATAATTCTTTTTTGAATGTTTTGTAAAATTCACCTGTAAAGCCATATAGTCCAGGGCTTTTGTTTGTTGGGAGCTTGTTGATTACTGATTCAATTCCCTGGTAGTAATCAGTCTGTTCTGGTTTTCCATTTATTCTTGAGTTAATCTTGGAAGGTCGTATTCTTCTAGAAAATTATCCATTTCTTCCAGATTGTCAAATTTGTTGGTGTATAGCTGCTCATAGTAATTTCTTAAATTTCTTGCATTTCTGTGGTGTCTCTTGTCACTTCTCTTTAATTTGAATTCTCTCTTTTTTTTTTTTTTTAGGAGTCTGGCGAAAGGCTTGTCAATTTTGTTTATCTTTTCAAAAAACAGCTCTTGGTTTCATTGATCTTTCGTTTTCTTTTGTGTGTTTTTTTCGGTCTATGTTTCATTTATTTCCACTCTGATTTTGATTATCTCCTTCCTTGTCTTCCCTTTGTGTTTATTTTGCTGTGTTTTTTTTCCAAATCCCTTAAGTGTAAGGATAAACTATTGATTTGTTTCTTTAGGCAGACCTGCATTGATATGAATTTCCATCTTAGGACTGCTTTTGCTGCATTCCATAGATATTGGTTCGTTGTGTTTTCATTTTCATATGTCTCAAGATATCTTTTGATTTCTTCTTTGATCTCATTGTTGACCCTTTCATTATTTAGTAACATGTTATTCGTCCTCCATGTATTTGTATGTCTCCCAGAGAAGACACTTGATATGTTTTTAATTTCCTTAAATTTATTGAGACTTGTTTTGTGGCCTAACATGTGATCTATCTTGGAAAATGATCCATGTGCACTTGAGAAGAATGTGTATTCTGCAGCTTTCAGGTGAAATGCTCTAAAAATATCAATTAAGTACAACTGGTCCAATATGTCAATTAAGGCTATTGTTTCCATATGGATTTTCCTTCTGATGGACTTGTCCGTTGTTGTCAGTGGTGTGTTGAAATCCCCTACTATGATAGTGTTACTGTTGATCTTTGTCTTTATGTCAGCCAATATCTGTTTTATATATTTAGGTGCTCCTATGTTAGGTGCATAGATGTTTACTAGGGTTATGCCCTCTTGTCGAATCTATCCCTTTATTATTATGTAGTGCCCATCTTTGTCTTTTAATGTATTCTTCATTTTAAAGTCCATTTTGTCAGATATAAATCTTGCTACTCCAATTTTTTCTCATTTCCATTTGCATGAAATATCTTACTCCAGCCCTTTACTTTCAGCCTGTGTGTATCTTTTGATCTGAGGTGAGTCTCTTGTATACAGCATATGCAAGGGTCTTGTTTTCTTATCCACTCAGCCACCCTATGTCTCTTGATTGGAGCATTTAATCCATTTACATTTAAAGTGATTATTGATAGGTACATAGTTATTGCCATTTTGTTATTTGTATTTCTGATCTTCATTAGTTAGATTGTTTTCATCTTTCTTCTATTTACAGAAGTCCTTTTAGTATTTCTTGCAATGCTGGCCTGGTGCTAATAAATTCCTTTAGCTTATTCTTTTCTGGGAAGCTCTTTATCTCTCCTTCAATTTTAAATGATAGCCTTGCTGGATAAAGCAATCTAGGTTGTAGACCTTTGTTTTCTATCACTTTGAGTATCTCCTGCCACTCCCTCCTGGCCTTCAATGTTTCTGTAGAAATGTCATTTGATAGTCTTATGGGAGGGAGTTCCCTTGTATGTAACCCTCTGTCTTTCTCTTGCTGCTTTTAGGATTCTCTCTTTGTCTTTAACCTTTGCCATTTTAACTATAACGTGTCTTGGTGTGGACCTATTTGGGTTTATCTTGGTTGGAACTCTCTGCACTTCCTGGGATGTATGTTGGTTTCCTTCACCAGGTTAGGGAAGTTTTTGGTCATTATTTTTTCAAATACATTCTCAATCCCTTGCTCCCTCTCTTCACCTTCTTGTATTCCTATGACGCACATGTTGTTGAACTTGATGTTATCCCACAGGTCTCTTAAACCATTTTCATTGTTTTTTATTATTTTTTCTGTTTGTTTTCCTGCTTGGGTGATGTCTGCTAACTTGTCTTCTAAATCACTGATTTGATCATCTGCCTCATCTAACCTGCGGTAATTCCTTCAAGTGTGTTTTTTATTTCATTTATTGTATTTTTTAGTTCTAACTGGTTGTTCTTAATGATATCTCTATCCTTCTTTATGTTTTCACTAAGCTCCTTAAACATTCTTATCATCAGTGTTCTAAACTCTGTCTCTGATAGGTTGGTTACCTCTATTTCATTTAATTCCAATTCTGGAGGTTTTCTCTGCTCTTTTATTTGGAACATATTTCTTTGTTTCCCCATTCTGGCTGACTCTCTGTGTTTGCTTTGATGTATTAGGTAGATCCCCTAGGGTTCTCGGTCTTTGCTGGGTGGTCTTATGTAGTATGTGTCCTTTATGTTTGAACTGCACCTCTTGCCTATTCTCCTGTGCGTTTGCTCCAGAGGTGAACCTTGTACTGTGTGTAGCCTCTTGTTAAAGTTGAGCTTTAATTGCTTTTGGCTTGTCAGTAGGTGGGATTGACTCCTTGGCTGACAAGTTATGAGTATTGGCTATGCCCACAGTGGTTGAGCTGCTGTGTAAGAGTTGACCCCTCAGATGAGGCTTGGAACCTATGGGCTCTTGTGCCTGTAGAGAATTCCCTCTGGGTGTGTTACTTTTAGGTCAAACCCGGTAACACTCTGGTTTGGTCTGGAGTTGGCCTCTGGGTGTGTTGAATCTTGTGCCTCTTGGACTGGACCCTGGTATAGAGCAATTTCAGAACAAAACTAATCAACAAGCACAAAAAAGAATAAGCCAATATACTCACATGTAAACACAACTGATAACAAATACTCAACACAGACAAAAATATCAAAAATACAAAAAAAAAAAATAAAAAAGAAGAAGAAGCAGCACCCTTGGCTTGAGCCCACCAAGCTGTCTCCAGGTTGTACTGTGATGTACAAAGAGTCCTCTGCATCTTATGGAGGCAGAGCCAGCCACCTGGTGTCCACAGTGACCCTGGCAATTCAGTTCTAGATGAGTGGGGTTATGGGGTGTTGTTGGTAGTTTTTACAAAGTCAGTTCAGTTTCTGCACTCACCTAAAGAAATTCAGGCTTAGAACATCACAGCCAGCCACTGGGAGTTGGGCTTATTCCCTGTGCTCAGGTCTCCTGGGTCTTAGGGCACTTCTTCCATCGGGAGGTGTGGGGGGCACATGAGGTTTCTGAGATGCTGAAAGCCCAAAGCTGTTTCTGCCACTTGCTGCTGACTGCTGCGTGTGTCTCTGCCAACAGCAGCCCAGGAAAGGTGGGGGCTGGGAAGGCAGGTGTCTTCCATCTCGCAGCCCTGCATTTTCCTTATGTCACAGCTGCAAACAAGCTCTTCCCAGATCCTGAGCACTATAGCTCCACTACTCCTCAGTTCAATGACCAACTTGAGACTTTGGAAGGGTAAAGGTAGGATTATTGTGGGAGAGTGGGGGGAGGAACCAGGGTATGGAGTTTGCTTTTTTCTGCCCTAAGGCCCAGCTGGAGACCTCAACTGAGGTTGTTGCTTCAAATGCTGGATATGCTGACCTCTTGGCAGGAGAGATCAGCTGTGGGAAACAGGGAGAGAGCCCACCGCCTGGCTGTGGCAATCTCTGGTCTGTGTCCTGGGGCCCCACAGTCACCGCAACCGCAGATGTGGGCCAGGTCTCCACTCCGCTCCCTTCCCTCTTCCCCTGCTTGCCTGGTATGCCCACGTTCAGGTAATCCTCGTGCGGGTCTCTTAGCTGTTCTGTGTGATGAGCAGAGAGTCCTTTGATGGGTTATAGATATGCAATTTGTGGTAAGTTCCAGAGGAGAACTCAAGAATCCCACCTCACTGCCACCATTCTTATGACCTCATTCTGAACCATGAATTATTATTTCAATTTTGTAGTTAAGGAAATAGATCTTCAAGAAGTCAATGACTTGTTGTGGGGACAGAGTCCCAGAGAGCAATTTCCAGGCTCTTGGCCTCACATGGAAAGGTTATATATTAGATGGCCATCCACTGTGGCTGGGTGGCCATCACCTATTATTACCGGTTAGCTATTAGCCACTAATATAACTGCTGTGGCTAAGCTAACAGGTGAAGATTGCAGCTAGCCAGTGGGATTGGTTGGCAGAGAAGCAGTTGGCGGATTGCGACTAACAAGTGGGGTTAGCAAGCACAGATGGCAGATTGCAGATCACGTGGATCCTACTTCCTGTGACTTGCCCGGCTGCCAGAAAGACTGGGGTGCAGGAAGACACCTTGTTGGGGTACTGGCGGATGTTTGCTTTTGTGTCTCTACCAGCCGCCATTGTGAATATAGTGGTATGACTCCCCTATCTACGGCTCCATTGTTGTTCCTTTCTGGCCTCACCATATCCTGCGTTCTTGTGGGGGGAACAGGAGCTGAGACCCTGCATTACACTTGTTCAAAACAAGAAAGTTGATCTCTTTCCAAACACTCTTCTGTTCACTATGTATTCATACAACTCCTCACAGTATAAATTGCCAGGTTTACAAATAAGTATAGACAACATATTTTAATTCTATGATCAGTGCAGAGGTGAATATAGCTTTTGTAAGACCTGGAACTTGTTTAAATTTTGGACTCCTTTTAACAATAATAATAATATAGAAAACAAAAACTCAAAATTAGGTTTAAGGCCTTGAAAGAACCTAATCAAATGAGGGACCCTGGAGATAAAGCTTATTAGCTGCATGATAAATCCACTTTTGAATAAGTGTCAAGAAAAAAGACAAAAATATATCCAAGTGTGTTCCATGTAATCAAAGTAGTGCAATGCAGGTGGTTCCAGCCAGGCACTGCCAGTACAGCAGTCAATTATTTCAATCAGCATAGCTTTTTGTGTTTGAACCCAGGCTAAGTGCTACATCACTAAAGAAGTAGAAGAATGGTGGCTGCCTTCAGGAGCCAATAATTCCTGCTGAAAGAACCAATAGCCCCACTGGAAAAATGTGACTTTTTTTAGCAGATGTGGTTACACGTCTATCCAACATTTTAGGATCATGTTTTAAAGTAGCTTCAATGCCCAAAGTTCTATGTCCTTTAAAACAAAACTTATAGCAATAACATGAACTAATTTCAAATTATTCAAAAACTTCTGCTCTGGGTTAATGTAAATTCTTTGTAAGAATGGATTTTTAAACACACACATACATATAAGGGTATGTGTGTATAATAAATAAAATAATACATACTTAGTGCATACACTGAATTCTAATAACTTCTAACCTATTTTATTTTATTCAAGTTTGTGAAAATATTCTAGTTCTTGAAAATTTCTGGTTTAGAGCACACAGATTTTTAGGAGCACTCTAATGGTCTTTGAAAAAAGATCACTTTCTCTTCTACTAATTGTTTATTGCAGAAGCATTTCACATAATTTCTAGATGTAGAAACATGTTTGATTAATTATCAAGACCAATGAACTGAAAAAATGGGCAATGTGAAGTCACTTAACAGTTGCTCTGCCTGGTAACCTTTCTTTCTTCCATTCCCCAATTTCAAACTCTTTTTGAAACAAACTCCTCTGTCTCAGTGTCTTATTATTTTCCCAGGGAGGGCATAAACTAGGGCTTAGCTCTGTAGAATGAAAATCTTTGTCTTCTTCTTTAACTAAGACTTCACTAAGCAGGAGGGGGAATTTGGGGCAGAAGAGGACATTCCTAGAGCACGTAAAATACCATTACTTGTGTTGCTACTCAGTCTGTGCATGAGAAAGACTAGTTTCATTATGCTGATTGTATGTGGGAGATGAAAGTGCCAGGATTGGTGCTACAGTCCAGGGTACTTCCTGTCCAGATCATGTAATGGCAACTACCAGATACATGCCACTCTGGTACATGAATTACCTATAAATATACAATAGGTTCCAATGGTAGGAATCACTATTCCCATTTGAATGAAGCACATCTGACTCTCAGAGATGTGAAATACAATATTCCATGGTCCCTCTCCAAGCAAGAAATGAAAGCTGAACATAGGTCTACTCTATAGACCTGCCTTAGAACTTGCACTAAAATTATTGACTCTACAGGAGAGGATCTACCTTATTCTTCAACTACAAATAAAGAGTAAAAATCTGTCTTGTGCATGAATTAATGCAATATTTTTGGTCAAACTAGTAAATCACTTTAAATTTAAAAACTTATTAAATTGAACCTCTAAATAATATGTTGTTTTCTTTTTAAAATTAAATTTAATTTTTTAATTAAAATTTATTGGGGTGACAATGGTTAGTAAAATTACGTAGGTTTCAAGTGTACAATTCTGTATTACATCATCTACATACCACATTGTGTGTTCACCACCCAGAGTCAGTTCTCCTTTGATCACGATGTATTTGATGCCGTTTACCCTCCTCATCTACCATCCCCAGTCCCCCCTTTGCCTGTGTTGACACTAAAGTACTGTCTGTGTCTATGAGTTTTTGTTTCTTTATTTGTTTATCTTGTTCTTTTGTTGCTTCCAGTTTTATATCCTCCTTGAGTTGGAGTCATTGACAGAAGGTCCATAAGCGTATTATCTTATATAAACATTCTTCACTTCTGCTTTTATTTTTTACTCCTTTTTTTAAGCTAGTTTGTATAGGAGTCCTTAGTGGCTTTATGTTTGTTCTTAGATTTCTTATGGAGCAACATTATAGTCCTTTAAGATTTTTTTAAAAGTCCACAAACCTGAAATATAAGAAAGGAAACATTTTGTTACATAAATAAGCACCTTAGCACTTTGGAGTTACATTTGCGGCAGTGAAGTCTGATCTCTTCAACTCTTGTATCTCCGTGCAACACACCATAACAATACAAAGAAAATCAGCATAGGTAGACTGGTATCTGGTACATGAGTTGGTGATACAGCCCAAGCAGTTATGTCAAGTGACAGTCACTACTATATAGACCTCCATATGCATGAAATGTTATTCAGGATTATAACTCACAAATACTTTAAAAATGGCCAAAATATTAATAAAAATGAGATTTCTTAGAATGTTTTTTAAAACTTGCAATAGAGTTTAAATAAAATTTAAATTCTTTTTAATTTGGAAAAGAAACATATCTTTTCTTATGCAAGATCCATTTAAATGAGCAAGTTAATTGGATTTTGAAAAATACCATTTTCTTCAATCAAAAATAATTCTTAATTTTAAGCACCTGGAACATTTGCAATAAACCATGAATATTTGGTCTAGGAGACTAAAGAGGAATATAAAGAAGATAAAGAGACAAAGCTGATGTTGGAAGAAAAGTAAATAAAGAAAGAAACTTGAAGATTAAAAAGTCTTAGGGATATTTGAATTAGTGAAATGATAAAGCCATTGAAGGAAGACAAATGTTGGATAAGTTATTACATTTTAACCTTTCAAGTTAGAAAGTCAAAATGTGATGATAAATATGCATAAGTTATACACATAGAGCAAAATATATGAAAAGTTCTGTTTTGTGTATTAATTTAATGAATGCTTATGAGCTACCAAGTGCTCTGTTAATTACTTACAATACTAAAACTGAACCCCTAGTCAAGGATCTACAGAAGTTTGTAATATAATAACAAGACAGATATGTACATAAGCTACTGCAGTGCAAAATATTAAATCTGTAAAACGATGTATGTAAAATTCAATAGGAACTTTGTATTATAGTTCCATCAACTTTATAATGAAGCCCTTATGATGAACTGTTGGGAGATAATTCCCACTGGATTTGTCATGTTCCTGCATAGTCCAGACCCTCTGAACCAAAGGCATGTTTGAATAGTAAATATCCTTGGAAGCCAGAATAATGTGTCCCTGCAGAGAGATGTAGATACTCTCTCAGCATGGAAAAGTTTCAGGGCACTAAAGATAAAGACCTCTTCTTCCCATCTCTAGAGGCATTTCCTTATATTCCAGGATAAAAAGCCTAGAAATGCTTTTCCCTTCTCCCATAGAAGAGAATTACTTACATGTCAGGATTAGTAATTTTTCCCCAGAGAGTAGGGTGAGACCACGTACAAGGATCATTACAGCTAAGTCTCCTAATTTTATGGTTCCTTTCCTGAGGTGTAATGCGTGTGCATCAAAAATCCTGCCCTTATTATGTCACCATGAGGGGATCAGATCATGGGGAAA